>NW_018109462.1:0-2290 GCF_000183805.2 Loa loa | reverse complement strand
GATAATGCATTGATCACATTTAATTACCTTGATTTTCCTTCTTTTTTTTTAACATAATGATTTCAAATGGTACATACTATCACGTGAAACAGTAAATGGTAGAATATAGTAAGGGTTTCAGTTAGAATAATGGTTGATGGCTGAGCATAGGAGTGGCTCAATGCTCAATGGTCGAAGCACATGAATGGTTCAATGTCTCTTATGTTGGTATGTTGCTGAGGGTGTATTAGTAAGGACAACATTCTTGCATGGTTTGGATATACCGAAGACAAGCGAATCACATGAAGAGTTGACGGAAATCGGAAAATTAGCATGGAAGGTCTTTTTTGGTCTTTTGCCAGTCGGTGTGGTAATAAAGACAGGAAGATATGTTAGATGTTTATCACCTTTCATTTTATTTCGTATTTTCTGGAGTTACAGCATTTGTTGTCGTAGCATTCGTTGTTACAGCTGATTGGCAAGTATTATTTGCTGATATATTCCAAAGTTGGTATCAATTAATCAGAAATTTCTTCTAATGTAGAAAACGTGAAGTCTTTGCCATTTTAAAAATAAGCTATCACGAAAAACCGATGGAGATTGATTTTATTATCGAAGAACTACAAATTTTTCGGCGGAAACACTTTTTTGCGTCCTAATCTGTTTGTCAAAGTTTGTGTTCCTTCAATTATTCAGGCACTGATATATTCCATTGTAAGACTTTTTGACGAAATAAACTTGGGATAATAGGAAATACATTGTTTTGCGAGTTTGATATTTTTGAAGATGAAATATGAGTGACAAGTGGACTTTTTATAATGTCTTGAAGGCCTCTGTTCAGTTTTGGCATAAGTTCCCGTATTACAATGACTTTTCATTTTTTTCCGAGTAATGCACTGTTTTTTCATACTGAAAATAATACGGAAGCCTGTGAAACAAACGAAAAAGCTGGAATGGTACTTAGTGTTTTTGACACAAGTTATCTTCTCCAATATACAACTCCATTACCAATGTGCACTCGAAGTATATGTTGTTTTATGCTTTAAATGATGTTTTTCTAGGAAATAATGAGTTATTTCAAAGATTTTAGAATTATCCTTTCCATATATCGGAAATCTTACTGATGGCTCATATTCATCAGTGCATAAACGTCAGACTCCAGAAATAATTACCATTATCAAAAGGATAAGCAGTCGTCTCATAATAGTGATTATTTTATAAGAGTGTATTGCTCACTTATTCTATATACAATTCTCCAGAAATTAGATGGCTTGAAAAAAGAGGCAGGTTTCAGTTAATAACCATGAAATTCATTCATTATTGATTCAGTTGTGTAGTTAAATTTCTCTTATGTTTTACTCATTTTCAATTTTCTGTTTTTTACCTACTTTGGGGATCTCTCGCAATTCTCATGCCTTTGCATATTAATGTATGTATATTATTTTCTACACATTATTTCCCACACTTACATCAAAAACATCATTCAGAAATCTGACGAACTGCGATCTAAAGCTGTGAAAACAATTGCTTAGTTGCATGATTGTATAAAACGTAGATGCAACTACTCATTCATAGAAAGCACGTCTGAAGTTTGGTGTAATTGAAGTCGTAATTTATATTGTAATTTTTCCTGACTATAAATTATATGAAGTTTTACTGTCACAGTATCTATTCCTCGAATCTTTTCCAGGCCTCAAATAGTTTAGAGGGATTTGGATACCAAAAACAAGGATGGTATAATTTTGAAGTGTGCATTTGTAACCACCAGAAAATATATTTTAAAAAAAAGAAGTATTTATGTTATTTAAGGAGCAGGCAATTGGTTATAAATTCATAGATCGTCTGGTGATCTTGATGTGGTGGAGGGAAGAATAAGATTTGCGAATGGTTACGGATATTAATGAAATCAATTCCGAATTAAGATATGGCATATTGCAAGTCAAACTGAAGGAAGTGAATAGGTATGTAGAGATAATGTTATATCTAATGAACGAAAAATAGAAATAGTGGACAAGTTCGCATATATTTCACTGATTGAAAGAGCAGAACTGACTAATAAAATTCTTCTAGATCTTAAACCAAACAACAAGCCAGTTACAGTAGTGGAAATACACATTGCACATACGCATTATAATAGAAGTGAACTTATAAAAAGTTTTTCATTCGAAAAATTTTGGAAGGAAAACAAATAAAAAACTTTATAAAAAACTGATTCGAATTCTGATGGTATAGTAAAAGATATAGTCCCTAAAAGAAAGCTGTACACAGATATTAAGTTCGAAAAAGGTAGCAATAAATTTGATGAATTGAA
>NW_018109461.1:0-2304 GCF_000183805.2 Loa loa | reverse complement strand
ATTTTCCTTCATTTCTATTCTTATCCATTTTCTTTTTTTTCTTTTTTTTTTTACTTTTATCATCATTGCATGATACTAATCGAATTTTTTCATCACTTATCAACTTGTTTTAATTTCGCAAAATTCAACGCTTTTAAGTTTTTTTGTTTTTCGTTCTCAAAATTTTATACGCATATTTAAAAATCATTTTCTTATCATTATAAACTTCAACAATTATTTATTGACAAATATATGATGTTAGCAAAATAATTGAAAATAATTTATGATCTTTTAATTACAAGAAAAAAAAAAAAGATATAAGATGAATGTAACATTTTGAAAAATTATCATTAGCATATTTTTAGCATATAACTTTAAATATTCTCATATTATTCATTTCCAATACAAATGAATTCAAATGATTTCATGCCTAATTAAAATAATATCCTAAATTAAAATTATATCGAAATGGATGAAATATTCTTTCGTTCATTACTGCTATTAAACGTTTAAGTGTCAATCATTTAATGGAATTGAAAAATAAAAAAAAAGTCAATCCATATATCGCTTAGTTCATTTACTCTTCCTCATTTTGTTGCAATATGACATAGCATGATTCTGGCTATTTTTGGCTCAAATAATTTTAAAAATAAAAAAAAAAAAAAAAAAGACCAAAAGGAAAAAATGCATTGAAAAAGCAACATATTTGACGTAAAGTACTTATACATATTGATGAAATATTATCACCTTTACCAATAGAGCCGGTAAAGGTGACATATTTGTTGTAAAGTAGTACACCAGTAAAGATAACGATAACATATTTGACGTCAAATACTATATCAGAAAAAAAAATATATATATATGAATAACGTCAACCATTATTTAACTGAAATATCATTATCAAATTTGTAGCACATAAGTCCTATCAATTTCTCCTAGTAATTTCACAACAAATGACAATTTGATTGATATGATATTCGATGACATCATTGATGTCATCGAAATTTAAGGCCCAGAACTACCATACATGCTAAAAACAGCAATAACACAAATAAAAGTGCTATCTCGTTGCAAGAAGGTGGAGATAATCGATGGATGTGATAAACAATGATGCTATATGAAAAATGTTAACAATAAAATATTTTTTTTTTTTTTACGGAATCGGAATAATATGGTAACCGGAAGAATAAGATGATTTCCGGATAGTAAATATTGAATATCGAATCTGATTTTCTCAATTAGTTATAAAAAGATTTTCATTTAATTACTAATTCAAATAAATAATTTAGCAGCATATTTGATGATTGGTGATAAATTCATTGATAATTTCCAGAAATAAATAATTAAAATTAGGAATGGTTAATAATTCTTCTAAAATTTAGTATATGATCATAGATTAGTAATGTACAGCATTTAGACATATTAAATCTAGTGACATTTTTTAAATACAATATCTCTCGTTATCATTTGTTGATGAGGTCAGAAAGGTCAAGAAATGAAGGAAGAAAAGAGAGTAAAAGTGAGAGAGAGAGAGAGAAAGAAGGAGAAATGATAAAGATCCTATTTGAATAATTTAGTAAAAACTTATTTGATGTTTTCATTGGTACTGCTAATGATGATAGTAATTAACTAAAATAATGTTGCCAGTTTTATTTCTGGGATGCAACGAAAACTTCTTCTTTTACCCGTTTCATCGTCCAATTGGGTATTCATACAATTCATCCATTTTCCTTTTTTACTCTTCTCTTCTCTTTCGTTAATTTCATTTCGCTTAAAAATATTGTTTTCCATCCTTTTCATCTTTCCTTTCCTCTCTTTCATTTTCATATTCTTTTGCACTTCCACAATCAATTTCTTCATCCAGAAAATTTGCAAACAATTAGAAGAAGTAAGAGGATAATGGAATACAGTAGTAAAAATCTATGAATGGAATAAATACGCATATATCATCTTATCATTGTGTTGTTATTGTTGTTATTGTTGTTATCAATATTATCAGTTTTATCACTATTATAATTTTTCATTCCTTTTTTTTTTTAAAGAACATGGAAGAGAAATAACAACTAGCTATAAGTAATATTGAATGATTAAGTACGGTAGAGGATTTTGCAATTACGATATTCTGTCATTTGTATTATTTGATAAGTTTTCAAAGTTTGATTCAAATTTTTGATGCAATCCATTTGATGGCAAATTTTTGTTGATAATGAAAGTAACAGGAAGAAATTCTTTTTTTTGTTCTTTTTTTCTTTTTACTAATTTAACCAAATTTGAATTTATATATATATATATATATATATATATATATATATATATATATAGAGA
>NW_018109460.1:0-2305 GCF_000183805.2 Loa loa | reverse complement strand
ATATAATAATAATAATAATAATAATAATAATAATAATAATAATAATAATAATAATAATAATAATAATAATAATAATAATAATAATAATAATAATAATAATAATAATAATAATAATAATAATAATAATAATAATAATAATAATAATAATAATGATAATAATAATAATAATAATAATAATAATAATAATAATAATAATAATAATAATGACAATAAAACAATGTAATGAAAGCAATTTGCATTGAACAGATATCATTACTAAAATTGAATTTAAAATACCAAATGCTTTTACATATTCAATAACATTTTCAAAAAAAGAAAAAAAGAAAGAAGGAATGGTACATTAAAATTGATTTGATATCATTTTAACGATGTTGATATGTTTTAATTTTGCCCTCTTTTTTTATTGTTGAAAATTGAAAATGGCCATTTCCAATGATTTCTTCCTATTTTTTGTCATTTAATTTGGCGTCAGCCATCTGACCATCTCTGACCATCTCTGACCATCTCTTTGGCATTTTTCATTTGAAACATCAACATCGTTGTTTAAAATAATGACTTCCAATTGAATTCAATTTTTTTTTTTCTTCATGATCAAATCAAAAATCTGTTCCAAGCTGAGTGAATCATTTAAACAGACATTTCTTAATTGCCCTCATTTATTCATTTATTTATTATTTCCTTCTTTTTTTTCTGGATGGATATTTTTTTTATCGCAAAAATTATTTTACACATTTAAATACCATTCTTAAATTAGACAGAATTTTAATTAATTAATTTGAAAGGTAATTCAAAATTTAATAAAAAAAAGCTAAAATGATTATGGCATGCAAATATTGAAAAATAAATGTATACCACTTTTTTTTCCAAAAGATTTAATACTTAAAAAAAGAATTAATAGAATATTTCTAAAATCTTTCAAAATTACTTAAATTGCGAGAAGCAAAAAAAATTGGAAAGAATTTTCAATTTACAACAAATAGCCTTTTTTAAAAAACTTTCTTTCTTTCTTTCTTTTAATTTGAGCTAATAAAATGTTAAAAAGTAAAACAAGTTAACTTACAATGTGTCAAATTGATAAAATTGACAAAAAAAGGAAAATTATTTGTTAGAAAATTTCAATCTTTGAAGCTTAAATTTGAAACCATTTTGAAATTTTGGAGTTTAATCATAAATAAATTACGAAGGATTTATGAAATAACAGCCTAGTAAGCTATAAAATAAACCTTACAGCTTATTGAGCAAATTAGCTTTTGACAATGAACTAACTAGCTTTTGATGTCAATCTATAAGATTGCATGTTACATTTTTTTTTTTGCAGTCAAATACTTTCATTATAAGTTGTCTTGACTTTTTTCTTTTTTTTTATTAATGTTAAAATTCATTCATTCATTCATTTTTATTCCTATTTAGTATTGGCCCAAACAAATTTCAGGCTAATATATAATGGAAAATGAAGACTAGGCTAGCTAGAAGTGATATGTATATATGTTGTGAGTAGTTTAAATGGGAATGAAATTGGTGTCCCTCAAAATGGCATTTTGTCAACTGCTTCATGTCCAACTATATATCTATGGGAAATGATGAACACCGATTTTTGTTCCCACCAAATAAATCTATCGCCTGAATATCCTTCCTAGGTATGTCCGTGTCTGTGTATGTGTATGTCAATGTATGTACACACCCATAGCATTATTATTACCTTATTACTTCCACTGATTGCCATCTATCCATCCATTTAGTTAACTTAAGAGCTTTACTGGTCATTTTCATCTAACTTATTTCAATTTGCTTAAGATAAAATACATTTTGGTATCATCAAACTATTATACCTTTTCTTTTTCCTCCCTCCCTTTTATGCTAATTTTTTAAAAAACTTTTAATTCGAAAATTCTTTTTTTGCTTCCAATATACGTAAGTGCACAAGCACACACACACATACACGCACATACACACACACATACACACACACATACACACATACACACACACACATACACACACATATATATACATCCACATATATATATATATATATATATATATATATATATATACATATATATACATATATATACACATAAATTCTGTTACTGTTAAATTTTTCATTTATTATTAAATTGCTAAATGTCATTTTTGCCTTTTCACATAATTATTAACAAGAAAGACCTCATTGATATGTTTTAAATTTCCATATTAAATAATAATAATAATAATAATAATAATAATAATAATAATAATAATAATAATAATAATAATAATAATAATAATAATAATAATAATAATAATAATAATAATAAGTAATAAA
>NW_018109459.1:0-2305 GCF_000183805.2 Loa loa | reverse complement strand
AAAGTTCTTTACAAAAAAAAAACAAAAAAACAAAAACCACTGAAATATTTTGATGGCGGCAACAAATGGTTTGTAAAATTAATTGCAATACAAAAATGAATAAATTAAAATGATAATGATATCAAATCATATCATTGCAATGGACTGAGTGACCGATTTTGTTACAATCATTGAATTTTAAAACAAAAATTTTTTTGACAATGGAAAAATAGAGGATGAAAATATATATGCAAATTAGTTTTCTCTCTCACTTTTAAAAGTCTTTTACAGGAAAGGGGATTTTACAATGAGCACTCAAATTCAACAACTATTGAACACCTTTAGGCATAGTTCAGTTTAAAAGTGGGATTCTGTTGCTTTAAGGGCTAAAATGAAGCGAAAAAAAGAGAAAATAAAAAAAGACTAACTAATTAATTAATTAACTTTCCATAGTTTCCTTCCCTCTTTTCAATATTTTTTCCTTTTTTTTAAAAAAGGGAAAAAACACGAAGAGTTAATTAATTAATTGAATTTTTTTAATTTCTTCCTCTTTCTAATGGCTATATTTTTAATTTTTTATTAAAGAAGAAAAGAGTGATTTAAAAAGCAATTGAATCCTTTTTTTTCTTCTCCACAATCCCTAAAGAAATATTTGAATTTTGAATTAGATGACGCAAGTGATATATGAATGAGAAATCAATAAATTTTGAAAGCATTTAAAAAAGTAACTAACTTTCTGTTTTATTGATAATGTCAGCTTAAAATGGTCGGATGATTGAAAATGTGTGAGGATTGCAAATTGTGTCATTTCTAATTTATCTAAGCTTGAAATAAACATTCGATCCTTTTTTTTATCTTTTATCTTTTTTCTTTTTTTCTCACTTTTCAGTAAAATTTTATTTTTGTCAATATATATATTAGGTAAGTGCTCTGACCAATGGCCTTCTAAATTTTAATACACTCTCAGCATGAGTTTAAATCTTAAATTATGAAAAATCATGAAGACTGATTCCACTACTATAAATAAATTTGAGCGTTGATGAGTAAAATTTGAACATTCAAAAGACAGTTCAATCCATGGCCAAATTAGCTGTAACTGTCACATAAATTAGTCAAACTATGACTTTTCTTAAAAAATTAATTAAATTTGTGAAAAATATTGCTGCATAATTTGAAATTAGTTTGGGGTAAGTTCAATGTATCACAATCTGTCATTCATTTTATTCAAGAATTCTTGCATTACTTTGAGTACGTATGTGTAAAGTTTTATTTGCTAAAATAGATTATTATTTCAAAAAACACTTTAAAATATATTAAGACATTTAGAAAAAGCACCAAAAAAAAAAAAAAAAAAATGTATGGTTTAGAGTGAATTTTAAAAATACATTCTGTATATATTCAAACTTCTTACCATTGATTGAGTAAAAGAATGAATTTAATGAGCAAAAGAAAGATGAAAAGAAAGATAGTTAAAAGTTTAAAATTCATAAATGAATGAAGAAGAAAGAAAGAGAAGATAAAAATAACATTTTCCGTGTGTTCCTTTCTTCAGCTTTCCTCTTCTTTGGTTTCTTTTTTTTGTTACTAAAGTTGACATTAATACTTCAAACTTTTTTAATTTTATTCTATTTAAATTTTTTTTTTCACAAATTAAATTATGCACGAATTTGTATTTCTTTAATTTTCTTAGCAACAAAGTTTGTCAGTTTTAGTCTTTTTTTTTTTTCAATTCATCACTTCAGAGAAGTTGTAAAATTGTTTAAAAAACTGAGGGATGAGCGCTGATTGACAGATTTTTCAATTATCCACGATTTTTTTTGCATCACTCACTGTGAAAGTAATTATAAATTTGAAAGTAAAAAATGATTTAGAAGAAGGAAAGTAAGTGACACTTTACTCTTTTCTTTATTTCTGCCTCTAATTGTGACAGTAATTGCATCAGTAAAAGCAATTTTTAATAAAGTAATATAACATAGTGATAAAATGGGTCCGAAGTATTCGAAATAAATTAAGTTTAATTAAAATAGTTTAAGATTCACTGCGGGAGATTCCCATCTGGACTAAATGTAAACACAGATTAAATGTATTTCTTGAAACTGAAATCAAACTGAAAAAATCAACTGAAGCTAACCAATTGAATCTAATTTGTAGATGTAAGCAATTGAATTGTCAATGTTACGAATCTCTTTCCGGAAGATACATTTGAAAACATCAAAAAGCCGACAACTTTTTTTCCTTTTATTTTTTTGTTTTTTTGATTCACTCAATAGTATGCAAATTTGTTTGTAAATTTACCCTAACATAAAAGACAGACTGATCTTTGGCT
>NW_018109458.1:0-2305 GCF_000183805.2 Loa loa | reverse complement strand
AAAAAAACTTCACAACTATTTTATTCCCATTAAAAATATAATTCATAAATATGCCAAATACATCTGATCAATATGTATATTTTGAAGAGAATATCATTAAGCAATTTTCCAATGTTTTAGCATTCTAAATTGATAAATATCATTGCAATCATAAATTATCGATGCATGAAAACCATAATTTACCAATATTAATAGATATTCCGAGAGAGCGAAAAAATTATATGCTGCAAAATATATAAATTAACAATTAATACTATAGTAAATTAAACAAGTAAATTGTTATTGTTATTAATTTATAAAGGAAAAATAAAACGTAATAGATTATGTTCGTTATCATAAAGTGTAAAAGCAATGATAACAGCGTTATCTGCATTATACATTAAGTGATATTGCTTGATCAATTTTAAAGTGATAAGTTTGCAAAATGATAATTGGAGTAAACGTCATGAAAAGATCAGAAAAAAAGAAAAAAAACTAAAGGTAAACATGTTTCATGTAGCTATACGCTCAGGTTATGATCATATCAGTCGTTGATAAGCCATGTAATCATAACGATTGATAAATGCGCAATTAGGAATATGCTTACCTGATAGCATTTAGTTAATTTAACTTATAACCTGAGTATAAGGTAATAGGTACTTATATTTTACCTAGGTAATATCAAAAAATTTTATGTTTTATTTCTGATAAAAGATTTCAAAAAGTAAGCTAAGTCACAATACCAAGATAACTAATTTTATTGTTTCAAAAAAAAAAAACCACAAAATTCAGGTATTACTGTAACCTTAACTGAAAATATAACAATAACATTCGCTAATATAATTTAGTTAATTACTGTAATCATAACTAAAGATATAATAACTACGTTCATCAACTTAATCATTATTAAATTTTAGCAGCATAAAAGAAAAACAATCAATATGTACCAAAATTATAGCATAATACCCAATACATCACGAATAATATCAATGTTATAGGTAGTAATATAATATAAAATAGCGTTAAATAAAATTTTATATTAAAACTCCAATTTCCCTGAAATACAAATTGATTATTTAAAATTAAACTTTACATAAAAATGTCAAATAAACTCTTTGTCATTTTGAATAATTGTTGGTATTTCAAAAGAAAAAAGAAATTCAAGAATAAGAAAAAGATTTAATAATGATAAAATTTATAAATTTATGCAAATTTTCTTCTATCATAAATAATCCTTACATTAAAATGTTCCATGTAATGTTTACTTTTTCCATATGTTACTGTAACAATTGCAAAATATGTTGCACTAGCGATAGCAAATATTATGAAGAAATACACATGCCAATCTATCAAATATATATATATGTAATCATTTACTTGAAGTAAAAATTCCAATTTTTTGTTTCAAAAATTTTTCAAATTTGAAATTTCTTCTTTTTAGAATTTTGATTTCGACTTTTTTTAAAAATTTTTAATTCCTTTTTAAAATTATAAAATTTTGAAAGTATAATATACTCTTTAAAATTTTTAAAATTATAACATATATTTATATATGCAGTTTTGTATTAAAAACATTCTATGTTATGAAATTTAAAAATTCGAAAAATTAATTTTTAGGAATATTTTTACTAAAATGAGTGCCATTCAATTCATGAGTTTCTTCACGTTCACCAATTACCGTTACCAGTAAAACCATTAAAATTTCGATTGTACCAGTAAAAATGATAATTCGTGATAATATTTCATGCAATTTACGATTACAAAGTTTATTTGATGGAATACGACAAATTCTATCTGAAAAATTAACAATAAATTATGATTAAATTTTTTTTTTTAATAAATTATTATCAAAGAAGATATAAAATTAATTAAATTAATGAGGAAAAAATTCAATTGATAAGATTGAAAAATTTTGTAAATGTAATTTTTGATAATGTAATTTACTGGGGAACAATCAGAAGATAAATGATTCAGTTTATTTACTATACCTAAAAATACTTCATTATTAGGTTATTAAACAAAAGACTAATTTTAAGGAATGTCACAAAATCAGAAAGCACCTTTTTTTTTTAACTAGATCAATATTATTCGATATTATTTATCAGTGAAAAAACCGAATGGCATATTGGATATCAGTTGCAATAGTATTTCGCTTAAATATTGAACCCATCTATTATATAAAAATATCCTTCTCATTATTGGAGTAAGATAGTTTAGGTAGAGTAAAATTGCAGTGAAATGGTTAGAATTCGGTAAAATATCAGTAAAATTGCAGGAAAATAGTTAAAGTGCAGTTAAAATTCGGTAAAATATTAGTAAAATTGCA
>NW_018109457.1:0-2307 GCF_000183805.2 Loa loa | reverse complement strand
ATACGAGCTTTTAGAACGAAATTCGATTAAGCTTTGTTTGGGCCAAATAAACAAATTTTGATATGAAGACCATATGATGGATCAACACTTGCATAAGATGTTATGTTTAGAAAGTTAAAAACTATTCAGGTGAGCTGTCATTTAAATCATATTATTAGACAACATGAAAGTTAGTTTATTTTTTCACCACAGCAGAAGACTCTAGCAATTCAAAGTCAAAGTAGGGAAAAGTGACAAAGATCAAATTTGACCAGTGCAATATAATCTGGTAATATTGCACAGAATGCGTTCAAAAATGATAAACAATATCAATTCCACTTTTATTATTATGCTTTAATTCATTCCATAATTTATAATTGATATCAATGGATAGTGATGATGACATAAGCTGTAGCAAAACATGTGGCTAAAAATTTAAAAAAAAAAGTGCAAATTTATCTCAGCTGTTGCCTCAAAATATTAAAAGTTTTAATTTCGAAATTGCCATTTTGTAGAGCTTCCCAGATTACACAACTTCTGATGCTTCAAATCAAAACACTCAACTGTCTGCGCAAGTTTTAGTTCGTTTTATATATCATTTTAAGCAAATCTTTGCAACGAATATAACAATTATACAAAATTAAGTATGCTTTTCACGACTTCGGACGCCGAACAAAGCATTTTAAGTCTTTAACAAAATTCGGTTGACACCTTAGCCATTTTCAAAAATCCAGGTGGCACTGAATTTGATTGATTAATCGAGCGATATCATGAGCATTTTTCAGAAGACGTCCGGTATGGCATCATCCTAGGTGGATTGTTTTAACATTTTAAAAATTACTGAATGAAACAAGAGATTTTATTTAACGGTATTGTCGTTTCGTAGGATGTGGAACGTACAAGAATATCTGAAGTGATCACGGCTTATGAAGCAGATTATGAATCGAGTAACGTTGAAAACATTTCGCTGCAAAATGGTAGCATGGTGAGTCCTAGTTAATAATAGTTTTGATTACAGAAATTTTTATAGACATTCGTATTGCGAGGTACTTGTAAAAAATTAGTTTTAGATCTATGGAAAATTTACGGATAAAAAATTTGGAACAAATGGTTTGTTGAAGCGCCCAAAATCAGCATCAGAATTCACTGCTACCGGTAAATTCCCCACTGCCAGGGTGTTTAATTGCACGAAAAAGTATTAAGTATCATGGTTTGGAATTTATCACTTGATTAACCAATTCGTTTTGCTCTAAATTTTCAAATTATCATCGTTCCAAAAATCTGCGAAAAAAATTTTTGTGAAGATTTTCAAAAAGTTGTTTTTTGTGTGTGTTCTCAGTGTTTGCTAGCTTATTCATTTCACCTTTCATTTGGGAGATTTTTTTTTTAAAGCCAAAATCTAAACTGTTGGAAAAATTTTAGGACGCAAGTAAGTCTGTAAGTTTGGACCAGTTAAATGCAGTAATGGTGTCGCGTTAAAATCGTTTTCGGAAGCATCTGCAGAGTATAATTGAAAGTCGATTTTATGATAGTTTAACAGAATGCTCATTAAATTGTTCAGTTTCCAGTATCTAAAAATTGCGTACACAAGCTGGCAGTCTTCGAATGTCACAAATTTATGTATGTTGCTAAATTCTCCCTTTTCTTAAAAAGGTATGAAGTTTAGTTATTACTTGTTTCTCCCCTTAAGAAAAAGACAGTTATTCTTGTAAACATCTTCATTTAATTTAAGTCCTAGTGCAGCACTGTTATTGCAGAAACGATCTTATGAATCCCATCAATGCTATTCCAACATGTTTATAAGGAAGAGGAATTATCATCTTCTAGGTTCCTTATAATGCATTGCTAGTAAAAAATGAAATGCGAGGGCAGCATCAATTTACACATCACTCTGGACCGTCATCATCACTATCCATTGATATCAATTATAAATTATGGAATGAATTAAAGCATAATAATAAAAGTGGAATTGATATTGTTTATCATTTTTGAACGCATTCTGTGCAATATTACCAGATTATATTGCACTGGTCAAATTTGATCTTTGTCACTTTTCCCTACTTTGACTTTGAATTGCTAGAGTCTTCTGCTGTGGTGAAAAAATAAACTAACTTTCATGTTGTCTAATAATATGATTTAAATGACAGCTCACCTGAATAGTTTTTAACTTTCTAAACATAACATCTTATGCAAGTGTTGATCCATCATATGGTCTTCATATCAAAATTTGTTTATTTGGCCCAAACAAAGCTTAATCGAATTTCGTTCTAAAAAGCTCGTATAAAAATGATGGTGATATTGTGTGTGCCTGTTTATGTACTCCATTCC
>NW_018109456.1:0-2309 GCF_000183805.2 Loa loa | reverse complement strand
AAACGATATGCCCATTATGTAATTCTTCGTTACTTGTTCCCGATAACTCTCCATTAATATTTCCCTCTCTACTATCATATGTAACCGTATCTGAGGCAATTAGTGCTAAAGCCAAGTTGTTGAGGACGTTAAAGTTTTCTGAAAAATACTCATTGCTCGAGTGGTCGTTTTAACCTAACGAATTTTGACCGGTAATGATGGTTTCATGTGTCTACCAATGTATGCCTCAACTTAGGGAACTCCTTCCGCTAGGAGTACCTTAAGTTGGGGTATGCAATTCATGGGATTGTAAGGACGCTAATTGCTTGAATTCTGTCCCTGCCAAACACCAACTACGACAAATGACAAGCAGCCATCTACCGATGTTAGAAAAATATTGCAGTAAGTATTAATTTTGAATTGCCACTTCACTGTCGTAAATGTTTTGCAACACATTTTCATGGGCCAAATATGTTGAAAACTTCTTTTGCTAAAGATAAATTTTGCGATACTAACCCGTAATTCCGTGTTGTAGTCGCCTGTGTTGCTGTAGTGTAGTTTTATAAGAAAAGGAGTTGTTACAAATTTCACATTGAGATTTAGGTTGATGCACATCTTCATGGTGTCGAAATCCCCTTGAGGAATAGAATGTTTTGCCACATTCGGGGCAAGTGAAGTTATATTTCTCGTGCATTTCAAGATGTTTTGAATATTCCTTCCTCGTCTGCACAGTCGTATTACAATAACGGCATTTAATCTTCATCCGCCCAACTGGAAAATTGATATGACGCTCGTGTTTGCTAATATTTTATATGTAATTAATGAATATAATTTGAGAAATGACTGTATCAGTATCATTTATTAAACCTATCAAAACACATTTAGACTAACTAAAATTACGAGATGTTGCTCATTTTTTTATCCTGTTTTTTTTTTTTTAAACAATAAGCTCATTCTTAGTGCTGCCTCTAACGGAAGAATATCGGATAAGGGGTAATTCTGAGTTTTTCGCTGCAACGAGATCAGCTTCGGATTTGGGTTTCTTTATAGCTTATTTTTTCAACTTCATGCAATTGAGTAAAGGATAAACTGAAGGAATTGAAATAACATGTCATTATATAATGTCTCAGTACTTGTTTTCGTGTCCACGAGTATTTCCTCATCTACTGTTACATGTACCCGTATCTGAAGCAACTAGTATTAAATCCACGTTGTCATGGTTGTTAAAGTTATCTGACATTGCCCGAGTGATCGTGTTGACTTAATGAGCTTTATGATCGTTTCATGTTTTGCCGAAGTATGCCCTAACTGCAGATCTCCCGTTGGGTAAAGAATGAACATTTCTTAGAACACCAGTGATAACATTATTTTCACCATTGTCAACATCATTTAAATTCATCGGACTGTAAAGAAGCTAATTCCTTGAATTCTGTCACTCTGTTCATTATCACATCAGTAACTGCCAAATACCAACTGTGGCAAATAATAAGAAGCTATCTACTGTGGTTAGTAAAATATTGCAGTAAGCATAAAAGCATAAACTGAAAGGATTAAAACGATATGCCATTATATAATGCTTTACTACTTGTTTCCGGCAATTATCCACTAGCATTTCCCCATCTACTGTTATATGTACATGTATCTGAGGCAACTAGTGTTAAATCTACTTTGCCACGGATATTGAAGTTTTCTAAGAAATACTCTTTGCCCGAATGATTTTGTTGACTTAATAAGGTTTTTGATCGTTTGATGTGTTTACCGAAGTATGCACTACTGCACATCTCCCGTTGGGCAAAGAATGAACATTTCTTAGACATCACTTTATTGAGTAAAAGGATGTGATCAGAGATATTTCGTAGCATATTTCCACGTGTATTATATCAGTTGCATAAAAATAATAAAAATTTTGCTGAATTTGCGAAACTCACGAGAAGCTTTGCAGTAACGTTCCTTGTGTCTAGCCAGTGAATGGCTGTAGTTGGAGGAAAAATCACACTTTTTGCATTTAAATTTAGGTTGATGCATTTCCTTGTAGGATGATGGTTGATGCATTTCCTTGTAGGTAATTTCATACATACAGTAGCAAGTGGACCGGATGAAACCTTTAGCATTCCAAAAATTGAAACAGATAAATTAGATGTACAACAAATGATAATTAGTGATACCATTGAAACCGGAAGAAATTCAGATTGCTCCTGGCATACCTTACGATGCAATTTCACATTCTGTGATCTCATATATGCAACTCTTCTCCCATGTTCCTTGTCGCAGTTCATTGGTACCAATCCAAATACGAAATATCTTGTGGCCCATTCAGGATATCGTCCATG
>NW_018109455.1:0-2310 GCF_000183805.2 Loa loa | reverse complement strand
AAATTCAGGACATACCAAAATTCACGAAAACCTCATGAATGTATGATGTGTACTAGCCGATTCAGTTCAGCGTACGATTTAGATTGCCATTTCAGTTACTATCATTCAACTATTAAACGGTTCAAATGCTTTCACTGTAATCGGGTACTATATAACTATTCGGGTAAACTACGCCACGAACGATTATGTTCCTTGAAAAGTACTGTTATTAGGAAACTACCATATCCTCAGACGACTATCTTCCAGAAAACAATATCTCGACCAACAGAAATAATTCAGGAACCAGAACGTGTACTAGTAAAGAAAATGAGTGATAATGAGGATTGTGAAGTGATTCAAAATCATCCAATCAGTATTACTTCAATCTCAGAATCAAGATCTGGTACGCCAAAAGCTACACCTGAAAACTCAACAAAGCTTATTCCGGCTTCTAAGTCCAAACAAAAGAAAACATTTCACATTTGTGATATTATGCATGATATTCCAGGTTTTTCGTAATAGCGCTTAAATCTGGGAAATATGGTCATATTAAAATAAAAGCTTTTGTTTCTCAATATTTCTAGAGATGGAAAGTTCTTTCCCAAACCATCCAACATCTTCTTTAAATTTATAGAAAGAAGATATGAGATGATAAAATGATAACAGTAGCCAGTGTCACTGGAGTGAAACCATCAACTAAACCAACACCAAATTTATACAATTTCATGAATGATTTTCCAGAAATTTCCCTAGAGTTTTTTGAAATTTTAAAATTTAGCTAACAAATCATTACTTAGATTTGAGTCTGCATCAGAAACTGAAAGAATCAGAAACCATAAGTTTGTGCAAACAGTCAGTATATATCATTATACATCATTTTGTTTGGGTTGCAGAATTTTTGAAACAAAAAAGGTATAGAGGAAAGGAACAGAGAAACATCTTACCTTTGCGGGAATCTACTAATTCTTGCTTGAAAGAAACAAAAACAAATTAGGTAAGAAAAAGATGACTCATCCTAAAATAAGTTCAATAAGAAAGGCAGCCACATTTATTGTATTCATCACAAAAGCATACACTTCTATTTCAGTATGTGTTGGTTAATTCATAATTTAAAGTAATATATATGTACCATATCCCACACTAAGACATTCCTAAGCAAGCATGTCGAAGATTAATGAATTCGGCATGTACGTTTCTACTATAGTTTGAAGAGTGTCACGACAAAAGACTGTCATCTTCCTCCCTTTTCAATTATTTTACCTTGCAGCAGAGTATGTCAGAAAAAAAAAAATTTGAGAGCTAACGTAGTCCAAAGTAATGTAGTCCACGATAGACAAAGCCTTTCATCAATGCTATCACCCGCTAAAGCCTTTCATTTAATCTATTCGCCATCGATAAAACCCAAATCCTCCTCGATTGATTTAATTTGTGGAAACTTTATGTTCCAGAAAAATCTTATCTGGCCATTCATCAATAATAGTGACCACTACTAGCTCAAAATCCTACTAAGCAAGAATGTCACATATACTCTCCTTTCACAGGAAAAAAACTGAACATCAACCAGACTGTTTTTCCTTTCCCATCAAGTATTTTTTGTTGTTCCAAACAGACGACATATACCTTTTACATGGAACGAATACGAGAAATTTTTATCAACTTTAACTTTTCTGTTCAACTTTCCAATAAATTTTAATCAATTAAAGAGATTTTTAAACAAAGATTTCCCAGAATGAAAGGTCAATGGGAGAATTTGGGCTCGTACTCGTGTTAGATATACCAAAAATTTTAAATGCCCTTTACAGCTCAATGATATATAATGTGAAATGAGGTCTGTGAAATAAGGTGTAAATAAGGACTTGGAATTAAGATATTCTTTACAATAGAGTACATCCAACTAGATTTCTTTTTCATATTTTCCAACACTTTGGGACACTCTTGAAATATCTCAAGCCAAAATATCAGAAAATTAAACGCGTAACAAATCATGAAGAGAAACAACTGACAACATGCACCGGGAAAATTCAAATTTCTATACAGATGAGTCAAAACATCAACAAAGCTCAGTAAAAAAAATCCATCATAAAACAATTTTTTATCCATTCCCTTCTTTCTTAACAGTAAGTATTATACAAAGAAATCCTTTGGTGAGATACAGAATTAATGTTAGCAAACCCCTACTTTCCCAGCTTTTCTGGGTCTTGTCTTTCAAAATCCATACTTTCGAAAGTAATGTTCGATTCTTCCGCTTCCATTGCAATCGGTTCTGGTACTCCCTTTTCTTCTTCAGTTTTTGTCTTCTTCTAGCAGCTTTCGTCAGCCGCTTCTGCTGCC
>NW_018109454.1:0-2311 GCF_000183805.2 Loa loa | reverse complement strand
TATCAATAATTGGAGATGCGCATTTTAATGTAATCCTTTTGTCTGTATATGTTTTCCCATTGGTTGCTTTGTATTTTGGTTCATATGCGTCATTTTTATGGTTACTTGTACACTGTTGCACAATGAATTTATTTTGGAGAGGGAGAGAGAGGAAATGCGTTTTAATTCTGCTTCGGCAATCATTGATTTTGAATTGATTCAAAATTTTTGGAAATGAATTTGTTGATTTTAAATTTTGCATATGATTTTTATGAAAATGAGATCAGGGATTTTGTTAAAACGAATTGTGAAATGAAAGTTGAATTTAATTAGAAAAACGATGTTATACCTAATCATTCACTAAATTTGAGATGACGGTATTCTCATTTCTAAAATTGAAGGAAAACGAATAGATTTGTGGTTGCTTTAGCCTATTCGTCCATGGATGATAAGCAGATATGTTTTTACATAGCAGTTATAATGATGCATTAATTTGGATACTATTACTGTTTAAATTTGTTTCCCTCTCTTGTTTCTCAATTATGACAGGTTTTCATTTGCATAAATGTTAAATAATTTCGAAATTTTGTTGGTAAGCAAGCATTAAAGGTTCTGTATAACTGGTGTGTGTAGAAATTTTATTTCCGAGTCAAGCTGGATCGTTGTAGCTTTTCATTCTCTTTCATCTCAGTACCAGAATGGAGATAGGGCATTGAATGTTGAAACTGACTTTGTGAATGTGGTCCAGAAACCTGACTGGATATGCGAGAATTATTGCTTGCAGCAAATAATAACTTCAGAGCAGTAACAGGTGGCAGGTTTTTGAGTGGAGCTTTCTTCAAGGAGCACGTATGGTCGAGTCATTTTTTGGTGGCAAATGCTAATTCAAGATGAAAAGAATTTGAAGGACGAATAGTGTGGCCCACTTGCCTCGATTTTTCTTTTGTTTTGGAACCTGTATATAAGTCTTGGGTTTCAGGAAGTGATGGGTTTCTTTTTTTGGTATGTTTGGGAATTGGCTTAGGTAAATCCTAATACATTTTATTCATTTGTATCGTTTTTCAGAATTCTTATAACTTAGTTTTTATTTCTTGATAATTTAAGGATAGCTGGGCGGGATTTTGGATTTTAGGTTTGAAGACTGTGATAAAATAAGCATGAAAGCTAAACAAAAGAGTGGTTCTGATAAAACATGGCCTGTGTTATACATAAGTTGTACTCCTTTCAACTTATCTACGTCATCAAATTACACTCTCGATTATTGTGAATATAAGAATAACTTATTCATTCTCATTGTTATGCAGAAGTCGAGTGATTCAATGTTCCTTTACGAATTTGCTAAGAATAATTTAAGCACAGAAAACATTTAGCAACATTTTCTTTTTTCCTTTCATCCAAGTTCAATCTTGAAGAATAAGGAGAGGAGAAAGAAAACCATTTGTCAGTAAGATTATTTCTTAGAATCATTTTTCTAACAACTCCAAACTAACTTCTGGTCAAGAGGTCAGGACGGAATTAGCATATATTTCTCTACTTAATAGGCCTTATTAAGGCCTTTTAGCTAAAGTGAAATAGGAACTATAGGTTGAGCGGTATTTTGATTTAAGAGAGTGATTTGGTAGTGAACATGAAACGTTAATGAAATTATAGCAGTATCAGTAAATATCAAACAGAATATAACAATGGACTGCTATCAAGATATCAAGGCACTTAAGGTAATTCTTGTTACTTCTAAAACAATTGTCAACTACTTAGTGATGTGACTTGTATTTCACCTGGACAATAACTTTATCAGTTCTAATTGACATTCATAACTGGCACATACCTTCCAATTTCAATCTTCTAACTTTTATTCATAATTATTTAATATCAAGTGAACTAATTATATTAATGAGAAGGATGAATGAATAATAAAGTAATCTTGTTGGAATGAACTAAGGAAATAAGTTTAGTTGGATTCCACAAAGAGCAATGACAAGTATTTTCAGTAAGCACAGGAAAAGAGCTATAAAGGACAGAGGATGAAGTTACACTAACTAAATGGTATTGTCATTTGCATGGATCCATAACCCTTCCTGAATGCGGTGGTGATAAGGAAATAATCATCTCAGACAATAAGGAAATAATCATCTCAGGCAATGTGTAATTTGTTTGAAGTGAAATCTTTCAGTTCCCTGATTTGTAATCAAATATCCTGAATTCTTGATTTCTAATCAAATATCCTGAATTCTTGATTTCTAATCAAATATCCTGAATTCTTGATTTCTAATCAAATATCCTGAATTCTTGATTTCCAATCAAATATCCTGAATTCTTGAATTTCTAATTCAAA
>NW_018109453.1:0-2311 GCF_000183805.2 Loa loa | reverse complement strand
ATATATATATATATATATATATATATATAATATATATATATATATATATATATATATATATATATATATATATACAGGCAGACAGCAATAACTAGAACAGCGTCAACGACAACACTTGGTGCTTGGAGAAGTAGATTGGGGAAAGCAGAGAGCAACGAGGTCCTCTAAAGTGAACGAAATCGCTTATGGGTGTACCCTAATCTGTCTTCCTTTTCCCTGCCTATGAAGAACTCTGAAATGCACCCAGCTGGTGGGTAGGTAGGCTGGTCGGAAAATCTGAAGAGGGTGGCGAGTCGCCAACAAATAAGCTGTCAAATCGTGTAAGTACGTAGCGAAAAGTAAAAGCGAAGTCATCCGGTTGCCTACACCCTACTCTGGCTGCTTCTTTGTAAATAAATGTGTGTGTGTATGTGTGTGTGTGTATGTGTGTGTGTGTGTGTGTGCGTGTGTGTGTGTATGTGTGTGGTGTACACATATGTTTGTCTGTATGTGCCTGTGTGATTCTGCGTTTTTAGGAATGTAACTGTAATGAACATACGTAAATTTCAATATCTACATGCATATACATGTTTAAAATTCAACTTATCAAACTGCTTACTGGTATGAGTGGATCCGAACGCACAGAACATAGGCATGCATCATCAATTCAGAGATTACTTACATGTGTACTCAAAGGCCGGACTCCGGGTATTAGGCAGCCCAAATTTGGAATAACAGCACTATTAGTCTGTTTCACAAAAGCATAGCTTGTCCTGTCTTATTTTAAACTTCAACAAAATTTACAAAACAGTACTCCCTCTCTCCTACCGCCCTTCTAATCTATCTGCTCCTCATAAACACATTGTGTCAGATTTTTGTTTGGTATAACAGCGAAA
Source organism: Loa loa (assembly GCF_000183805.2). NCBI lineage: Eukaryota > Metazoa > Nematoda > Chromadorea > Rhabditida > Onchocercidae > Loa > Loa loa. The sequence continues at coordinate 1,436 of NW_018109453.1, read as the reverse complement.
TGCAACTCTTCCCACACCGTACTGTATCATGCTGCAATATTTTTACTACCACTATTGTTGAACCATAAACACTATTTTGTGTGCTGCTAATTAGAGCAGTACTTTCACTGCTTACCCTTCCATAGTTTTTGAATTCTAAAATTTACAATTTCAATTGCTCTCACCTCTTCCCTGAAAACCAATCCCACTCTTTTGCTCGCCCGCTTCCGCTCCTCACCTGTCCATACTTCTGCTTTTATTATTTCATTATTTTCATTTGGAAACATCTGTCTACCATCCCACAATCCCACAATGGCTACACAACTGATAGTAATATAAATTGCGGTAGGGTAGGGTCAGTGGTCAGCATGACGGAACATCGATTGTATTCCACCGCACTGTGCAACAAATGTTTTGGCTTCTTTTGCCAAATAATCCAAAAAGCAGGCTCATGAACTGTTTAAAAAAGGTACAGTTAGTTTCTCATCCATCATTCCATTATATGGTTAATAATGCCAAAAAAAACGATCTACCGGAAAAAATTGTGTAATCTGTATATATACTGCCTGATCCACAATAATTGTGCGCGAAAAAAATACCCGAACCACTCCAATTTTCAAAGAAACGTGAGGATGTGACAGCTATGATGAAGTGCACAAATGCTGAAGCAGTCGCTTAAGGGTAGCTTCCCTTAAATGGATACCTCAAATCTTAGAAATTTTCTCGAAGTATACTCCTAATCGATGCATAATGCATCCACGAAAGTACGCTCAGACACAAATCAGAAAGCATTCACATGAAAGAAAGGAAGTATATTTGTAATGCTGAAAAAAAAAAGAACTACATTAAGTAAAACATTAAAATCTGGTATTCCAAGAATTTTGCATGCCATGCATCGAAAAAGCACCCCATGTAATTGATAAGACCTCAGAATACAAATGATTGATTTGCAAGCACAGTATAGGTTCCAGCACATTCCAATAATCACAAATGAAAGCGGAAAACCGAAATTAGGAAATCTAAGATCAAAATAGGCAACAGTAATGAAATGATTAACAATTCGAAAACTAAATGGAGGGACGCTCTAGTACAAAAAGCATACAACAACATTACTGAAAACCAAAATAATTCTTGCGGAATTAACGTTTGAGATCTAAACGATCCTTCCGGTAACCGTTTTCCTCTCCCATCTTTCCCTTTCTTCATCCTCCTCATGGATTTCCTGGACACACGACAAATGGAATAAGATTGTTGGCGTGACAAGTTCTGACCGGATGCAAATAAATCAACATTTCCAAAAGGTTATGTTTTGCCATGTTGAAGACTTACCCGTTTTCTGATCAAAAAATGCTCCAGTGTTCACGCTTACACATATGTACACACACATACACACACACACACACGCACACACACACATTTATATAACACATATATATATATATATATATATATATATA
>NW_018109452.1:0-2312 GCF_000183805.2 Loa loa | reverse complement strand
GTAAGGTTTTTATTATTCTGACTAATACCATCATCCGGTTTGCATTTTTCCAGATTGTCATCCGGTTTTATTTTTCCCAATTAATAATGCTATCCCCTAATATTATGATAATTTCTCGTTTTTTTTGCCGGTTCTTCAATATTCCATTATTATTGCTTACACCTATCATTTTTTTATATTTATTCTGATATAAAACTTTAACGCATTAATAAGCCATCCTTTTTTTTTCATCAATCTTCAAAAAGCACTCATTTCCATAATAGACAAATGACATCAAAAGCCTTTTTTCCTCATCGACAACTGCGCTTCTTTTTTTTTCCTTAGAATACATATGTTTTTAAGTTTTTGCTCTTTAACTAGTTTTGATCAATAAAAAAAAAAAATTTTTTTTCAAATGCATCTTATATTTTAATATACATTTCTGTCTATTTATTTTAAAAATTTTACAATAATTATTTAAAAACTTTTCAATTTAACAAATTCTTCCCAATGTATTTTAAAAAATTTATTTAATTTTCAAAAATTTTCGCTCTAACGTTTTTTTATTTGCAAATAACATAAGATAGCATTTATTCTATCAATGCTGTTATGATATTTTAATTATAATTAAAATTCTTTAAAAAAAAAAAAAAGAAAGAAAAAAGTATTGCTACATCTAATTATGAAAATTTTCATTTTATAAAATAATAATTAAAAAATTTCTTATCAAAAAATTTTGCTTTTTACGATGTTTAGATTAATTATGTTTAATTGCTACCATACACTTACTGATATTATACGTAATATCTTTTTTTTTTCGATTCCATTTTATTTGAGAATTAAAAATTTCTTACAACAATAAAGCATATTTGTTGTATTGGAAATTTTTTAAATTAATTATTTTTAATTGCTACCATTGCTACCATAAATTGTCGCAAATATTTTTTGCCCCAAAAATACTAGGCTCAATAATTACTAGACTAGACCTATTGTCGTTCTTTTCCAATTTATAAAATGTATGAAATGCTAGTCCAGCATTATGCTAATATAATTAAATGAATATATGGCCATGGTATTTGCGATAAGTGAAACGGATAAGTATTATAGCTTCCTAAATTGTGCCAACACTCTTAGTGAATAAAATAAAAAGATATATGTTCTTGGCTATACTCGCAATCATCGCACTTATTGTCCTTACTTAAATTCATGGCTAAGTATCTGTAGCTTTCATCTATGGCCAAGTATATTAAGCTTTCATTTGATAATAAATAAATATTTTTGCATAGCATTATGATGGAAAATTTTTATTAATTAAATTGCTAATTAATACTCTTTTATTTTCATCCTTATTTTCTAATCTATATTTGCTCTTTTTTTTGTAAAAAGAAACGTTAGAAACAATAATGGAAAAAAAACTTTATACTATAAAATATTTTATTTTCTATTATTAAAAAAAAAAAACCGATGTTAAAATGGGTCGAGAAATTTCTTGACTGGTTGTAAAAATAGTAACAAAAAAAAAAAGAAGAAATGATAGTAGTAAAAAAGTATGGAAACTAAAAGGATTTGTTAAAAATGCACAAAAAATTGTCATAATAATAATTAAAAGAAGAAAAAAACAAAAAGAAATTGAGTTTTAATCAAAAAAGGCGTAAAAAATGGCACTACAAAGGTGAAAATCAAAAAAAAAGAAATAAAAAAGTATGAAAGGTTTGGAAATGGAAGAAATTAAAAATAAAACAAAACAAATCTACCATGTCACGTTAATTTTACACCTGTAAAGTAAACATCATAGGAGAAAAATTCATTGACAATATCTTCATTTGATAAGGATCCATTGGTTATATCTTCATGTGATAAGGATTCATTGATAATATCTTCATGTGGTAAGGAATTTAATCCAATTCAAATAATTATTAAGGAAACAAAAATGAAAATGAAGGTTATTAATAAATTATTAATGATAATAGATTTATCAATGCAGGGAAAAAGATTCGAACAAATTACAAAATGGAAAACAACAAATATTTAATTATATTATGCAAAAATTACAATACATATGATATTATTTCAAAAATTTTGTCTTCAAAAAAATGTTTCCAGAAGATTCATTTGAATATCAATTGACAAGAAAATTAAGAATGATTGAAATTGAAATTAGCAAAATGATTAGAATCAATTAAAAGAGAATGAAAATGATAATGATAAAATAACTGTAAAAGCGTAGCGATGTGAGATAAATGGAAAAAACTTTCCCTTTTAAAAATTTTTATAGAAAGATAATAGAAATACTTTACAAAGTTAATTTTAAAATTTTTGAACTTCCTTAATGA
>NW_018109451.1:0-2316 GCF_000183805.2 Loa loa | reverse complement strand
AATTGTCATTTCATTTGTGTACGAAAAGAAGTGAGAAAATTGCGTTTATGGTGACAAATATTTGTGTGATTTATTGAGCAAAAAATTATGAAATAAATGGGAAAGGTATGATAAGGCGGAGAATTTTTTTTCTTTTTTTTTTGCTTAAATTGTTACCTTCGTTGGGACATTTACCCTATAACAACAACCATTCATTCATTCATCATTATCTTGTTTTTCTTTTTCTTCAAGTTGCTACCTTCGTTGGGACATTTATCCTACGACAACAACCACTCATTCATTCATTATCATCTTGTTTTTTTTCTTTTTTTTTTTTTGTTTTAAATCTGCTGTATTTTTGCACTTCCCTTCTTTTGCTTTTTTTTTTGCTACAATTTTTTCCTTTTTTTTTTCAATTTCAATTTTCTCCAATTTTTTTTTCTTTTTTTTTGTATTTCATTTTTGTATGCATAAATACTGTTAACCAAAAAGTTTTAAATTATTGTTGTTTATCAAATGTTTTTTCTTTTTTTTTTTTTTATCAAAAACGAAGAAAAGAAAACAGAAATTTAAGCAACTATTGAAGAGAGCAATGAGAATAATTTATTTTTGGTAATCGATTTTAGACCAACAAAATTTCCATTAACTAATTTACTAAATTTCTAGTATTTTGAAACTTAACCGGATTTTTTTTTTTTGTTGCTTTTTCTTTTTCTCTCCCAGTTCTTTCCGTTTCCACTTTATTCAACAGTAATACAAAAAATGATGAATGAAAAAAATTTAAGAGATAGGGGATGAGGGAATGAAATAAAAAAAAAAAAGAAGAATGACACAAGGAAAAGGTAAACACTTAAATAACACTCCGCAGTGCTAATTAGTATCACGTGTTGTCCTATCCGAAGTCATTTACATAGCAAAAAATATAAACTGAAAAAAAGTTGCACTGTTTTCGTTTTGTATACTATAAAATTTTGAAATGAATGTTACATAGCAGCCTTAGCATAATTGAATTATTAGCCATTTGCTTCTTTTTTTTTTTTTCATTCTCAAGGTATTTAGATAATGGAAACAATTTTCAAATAATAAACATTTTGAAAAAATTTTGCAACTAATTTTTGAGAAAGTTTGTTGTTTCTTATCACACAAAAAAATCTTGTAATTGGATATTTTGCATCTTTTTCCAAAAAAAAAAGCTTTTTTTTCTTTTAAACAAATTTTTACCACAAAAATTCATTTCTTTCATACATTTAAAATTAAAATAATGCTAAGAATTTTCGATCCAAAAAAAAAAAACTGAAATTTATAAATTAGCACGAATTAACATTGAGTTACAAATTTTTCATAATTAATTTTTAAATCTCATTTTTCTCAGGTATCATTCAATTGTATGGCAACGACGATGCATGGCACTTGCAACTCTTCTTGCTTGTGTTCGTCTTTTTTGCTCTTATTTTTAAGGAATAAAATGTTTTTCAAATCTGTAATTGACAAGTTATTTCGAAATACAATGAAATGTAATGATTGTTAAAGAATAATTATTCTACTGATGTTTCTGACATAATTTTCATCAAAAAGCGATGTGTTATTTCTATTATTATTATTACTAATTATCATATTTAATATTATTATTAATCAATTAATAATAATTATTATAATTGCAGACTTTTCATGAGTAAAGTTAAAAAGTGGTTTAAAATAATAATGATAGTATTCTGTTAATTGTTCTTATTCTGGTAGGAAGGAGGAAAGAGATTTGATAAGGCTTATTGTAGCTTTGTGTAAATTTTATTACATCTCTTAGATGCTGGAAAGGGTTGAGGAAAGCAAAATATTACAGCTTAAACGAGATTTTGCTTGATTTTGAAATCTTTTTGAAAACCGAAAAAGCGGAGTGAAAGAGAAATGAAAATGAAGAGAATTAAATAATGGTAGAAGCTATATAAATAATTTGAGGTACTAATCAATAGCCCAAATGATATTAGCTAGAGATATGAATGACTTAGAGAAGGCAATGATAATATGCATATACATGCTGCTGACAATTGATAATAATTTTATTAATTTCTAAGAAATATAAATAAGTTAAAAAAATAAACGGATATAGGGTAAACGATTATTATTATTATTATTATTATTATTATTATTATTATTATTATTATTATTATTATTATTATTATTATTATTATTATTATTATTATTATTATTATTATTATTATTATTATTATTATTATTATTATTATTATTATTATTATTATTATTATTATTATTATTATTATTATTATTATTATTATTATTATTATTATTATTATTATTATTATTATTATTATTATTATTATT
>NW_018109450.1:0-2316 GCF_000183805.2 Loa loa | reverse complement strand
AAATGAACACCCTTTTTTAATTTAACGTTTTATTTAAACCACTTTCACTCTGTAATGCATATAAACCCTATTGTAAATCGGTTAATTCATTATGGTCAATAAAGGCTTTACAATCCGGTGTGGACTCAATACACTTCACTTCAATTCCACTCAACGCAACCCAAATCAATTCAACTCAGCCTCTCGCGACCCAGATCAACTCAACTCAGCCTCTCGCAACCCAAATCAACTCAACGCAACTCAGCCTGACCCAACTCAACCCAATACGACACAACACAACCCAATCCAAATCAGCCCAGCGGATCTTAGGAAGCCAATCGACAACACTGGTGATATTTGGCTATTGATCGACATCACACTCCACGATTCAGAAAAAATCCACCGCAGCATTCCCCTCGTCCTCTGCTCACTGAGGTTACTGTACCCTGCTCTTCATTTCCGGAAAGTCGGACACCCAACTTCTTTTCCTTGCAGAAAGCTATAAGTTCTTGCCTTCTCCACAATTCCTCCACAAATCCTTTCATGTACTTCAACGGATAGCTTTTTCTTTTACCACTCATATTGCCTTTTACAACGCAGGAAGACCGCGCGTCCAGGAGCATCAAAGAGTTAGTCTGGAGGCTCGGCGTGACCAGCCAGCGCTCCGCGGGACTATGCTAAACGGTGACGAGGCGAGATAATGGTCAGCACGGAGTGGAAGTGGACCCAAGCCCTCGCACCGGCGCTTCCACGGCCACACCGAGCGACAAAGAGGCTAAGCAATGGCCATCAGAGGGTGGGGGTGGGCCCGAGCCCCTTATCCAGGACTTAGCACGGCTATAGGAGCGCGCGCCGGCACTGGTGCTTCCTGCTGCGGCTGCGGCAAGGCCGAACTAGGTCTTATTTTCAGTGAAGCGCTTATATTAAGCCGTTCCCCGAAAATGCCACTAGGGCCTATTTTTAGGGAATGATTTTCGGGAAAAAACGGTAGATTTGGAACAACAGACTGAACAGCCTAATTGGTTTGATCGTTTAATTCTTTGATGGCAGTAAGCTATTTTGTCCTGATCCTTGTCGAAAAACCTTACAGTGCTTCTGAAACTGTCTATTTCGCGTACTGAAACTTTTTATACTTTGAAAAACAGTTTGTTGTAAAACCTCCCAATGCTAGTAATAACTTAGAGGATCACTATGAGAAAACCATTACATGTTCATCGCTAGGAGAAAACTAATATTGGATTCAAAGTTTTAAAGGTTTTAGACGCGGAGTCGGCAGTTTTAAAAGTACTGTAAAGTTTTTTGACAAGGATCAAGACAAAATGACTCCTAATAGGTTGCCATCAATGAGTTAAACAACCAAATCGATTATTCGGGCCTTTGTCTCAAACCTACTATCTAGAAAGTGACCTATTGAGACAGATCTTTCCACGTTAACCCAAAACTATTTTGCTAATGATGTAAAGAGGGTCACTACCTCTTCGTGGAATAGAAGAAACTTTCCATTTCTTCCTCTGCGATGAACTGCTAGGATGTTAATAAAAGTAGAAAAACTGACCATCCAGACAAAAATGATTTTTTTAAAAAAATGTCGCGACAGGGTAAATTTCTCCAAAAAATTTCCTTTACCGAGAAACCGTTCCAAGCTGATTTCTCTTCCTTTTAAATAAGAAGGGGATTATACTTATAAATAATCTACGACTGTTAATGATTATTTCGCTCGACAAATGTCTTCCATCCAGATGCCATAAAATTCAACAGTTACGGTTGTATTAACATCCAATTTTTGGATATCGATTGCCTAGGAAGTTTCGTTCATTTTCACTTTTGTGGTGCTAGGTCCCATGAGGAATTCTTGGACATAGCTATGAGTACATAGCTATTAACAAAACTATTAAAACTTGAGCTGTTAGAATTTCTAATAACTCTCAAGCACCAACTCATACATCTACTGTTTACCATGGTAGATCTGTGGGTAAATTTCTTACACTGTTATTTCTTCGCGAAATTGTGCAGAACCTCAGGAACATTCTGGCCTTCGCAGTTTCTAGATCAACTTTCTAGTCTCGCCACGTTGGAAGGTAAAATGGAAGTGAAGGTTAGCTTTTTGATTATTTCCTTACATAGTTGTCAACCATCTTTAGTTGTCACTGATAGAACCGACCAAAAACCACGACCTGGAAATGAACTTGACCTCGCGAAGTGCATCACTATTATTTGAAGCCCTCTTTCCTATAATAATACACACACATACACATATATATATATATATATATATATATATATATATATATATATATATATATATATATATATATATATATATATATATATATATAT
>NW_018109449.1:0-2318 GCF_000183805.2 Loa loa | reverse complement strand
CTGTTAATGGTAATGATGATGATGATGACGGTGACATTGTTACTTTCTCATTTGACATATTTCTTAGACTGGAATTTTCCGAAGGAAAAAATAATGAAAAGCCTTAAAATCATAACGAGATAAGTATGATAGCAATAAAGCTATAATAATAATAAAATAACAAGAAAGAAACTATTACAATTTAACAGATCTATTTCTATCAGAAATATTGGCTTTACAGTAAAGATATTGTAACTAAGATACTAACATTCATCCCATATATCTTTAAAATATTATCATTTATTCCAAGATATATTACTATAACAGGAATAAATGATAAAAATGTTGTTACTAGAGAACAAACAAAAAAAAAAGACAAGCCACAATCTATTCTTTGATAAAAAAAACTGTTAGTTTGATAAAAATACTCCCAAGTAATATCAAACTATTTCTCAAAAAATTATAAAGGAAAAAAAATCTTCCTGAAACTAACGATAGGATCATATCTAAGATGATGAATAAATCAATCTAGAAAAAATGCTAAACTTATTACTTATAAAACATGATATAAGCTATGAATGAATAAAATCTCAAATAGCATGAAAAAAAAAAATACATCCAAATACGAAAAGTTTATAGAATTGTATGCTTGCTGAGCAAATATTGCAATGTATTATGATAGTGCTAATAAAAATTGTAAATTTTACTTTCGAAATAAAACATTACATGTTCTGTTTTATTCGAAATATTTTCACAGCTCTTTAGCTGTTGATAATTTTAGTTTATTTTGATCAATAAAATGATAGTATGTAATGAATCTTTCTTCCCGCTTCTAATAGCAATAAAATATATATATATAAATATATATATATATATATATTAAGTGAAGAACGAAAATCAATAATTGTCGGTGAAAACCAAAAAAAAAAAAAAGTTAATAAGTTCTTTTAATTAGTATTCAAAATATTGCTCAGATAAATGATTTGTTACATAAAATTAGCAAAATAAATATTTCGATACCTAAAATGATAAATCATTTATCCAAATTTAACTCTTTCAACTTCTTAACCATTCTTAATTGCAATGCTTAAGTGTTATAGACAAAGGTTCTTTGTTGTAAACTTTTCGCAATATGTTAATTAAGCTTACATGTAATTGTCGGAATGTTAAAATGAACTTATGTGCAAATGTCGAAATTTGGTAAAGAATCTCTAGTTTGGCAGTTAAGCTAATGTGTCTGGACCATTATGAAAGAAGCTAAGATCAATTATCCTGGCAATCAACTGCCAAATCCAAAAATCTCGAGCAGAGTCACTCAATTCGACAGCTTCCGCAGTTTCGCAATTCGACAATCATTCATTGTCGGGTAGCATAAGCAAGTACTCAAGATGACATATAGTCAAAGACACTCAATTCGATAATGGTTCAATGGCAGAGAAGCGTCAATATAACATTCAGCAGCATGAATGACAAAATCAAAAAAAAAAAAAATGAATAAATAAATAAAATCCCTGACAATAACTTTCACTAATTACTTGACATATTAATTACTTTTCACCGATTACTTTTACCAATTAATTATTTTTTAATTAACTACTTTTACTTTTTATTAATTGCTTTTTTTTTACTAATTACTCGACGAAATATTCCCCTGACAATAACTTTTACTAATTACTTGACATTCTAGTGCCATTTAAGATTCCAACGGTATTTAATTAATGTTCGGTGATGAAATTGATAGCTAATGATTTAACCGACAAGATTTCCTCATCCACAAAAAGCATTAATCTCCTAAAAATTATAAACTAACAAAGTAGAAAGAAAGAAATTCGCCTAAAAAATTATCAACCTAAAAAGATAAGAGGATGATATGTCGATATTAACAATATGTCCATTCTAAAGTTATTTTCACTTTAACTTCGATGAAATTTACATTTGAAATTAGACAACTTTCTGATCTAATTTTAATAGAAAAAAAATCAATGCTATTTCAACGATGAAAAAGAAACATAATCTTAGCATAATGTATTTTTTATAGAGTGAAAAAAAAAGAGCTTAAATGATAAAAATATAAAAATCTAAAATATAAAGCAAAGCTTATCGAACTCATCTTCACTCTTTTTTTCTGCTTTTTATTAGAATAATCGAATGAAAAATAAGATGATTTCCGTCAAAATTTATTGCTGCTATACCAATGTGGAAACAATGGCCAATAAATCATCCTAATCCATTGATTTCTAAATATTTCTATGGTAAGTATTCAATTTTCCAAATAGTTAACTTATCTTTCATATATATATATACATATATATATATATATATATATATATATATATATA
>NW_018109448.1:0-2319 GCF_000183805.2 Loa loa | reverse complement strand
AATAATAATAATAATAAGTAATAATAATAATAATAATAATAATAATAATAATAATAATAATAATAATAATAATAATAATAATAATAATAATAATAATAATAATAATAAATAATAATAATAATAATAATAATAATAATAATAATAATAATAATAATAATAATAATAATAATAATAATAATAATAATAAATAGCAAATACAATGATGCTGATGCGACGTAATATTAATAGATAACAATAATTGTTAGACATGGTATGCCATTAATAATTTAAAGATAAGTGAAAGGCGGCTGTGTAATGTTTCCATCGCCCACTTCCGTTGACGAAAGATTTCGTACGTCGTTTATTGTTTTTCTGAAAATTTAACAACAAAAGTATTTGAAAGTTTCGTTATAGCTTCTATTTTTTTATTTACCAAATTATGTTTGACTTCTTTTCTTGCAATAATCAAAAAATATGTAATTTATTTATATTCGAAATAAATATGCAAAAATTCAATACCCCAACTTTTTTCAACCATTTTTTTACAATAAATTACATTAGCTAATGTTAATTTATTAATAGTTAGTGTAATAAAATTAATTAATGATTTGAAATAATAAGATTGCATTTATTAGCTTTGAATATTTGCCCATTTCTTCCCTAAACATAATCATTGAACCATAAAATATTTAGATAATCGTCATAAAACAAGAAAAAATTCCTCAGAGCAGGAAATGAGAAAGTTGAATGATTTAATAAAGGATGCTCATTTTCAATTGATTAAAATGAATTGGGAAAAGAAAGTCAAAAATTTAACCGATAAAACTTACGAATGCATACATGATGATATAACTGATATTATTAATGTTAGTTAAATTTGAAATTGTAACAAATTTTAGAAGCTAAAAACAGTTGATCATATAGGATTGAAATTGATTACAATTTTATTGATGTTTCCAAACAGAAAAATAAATGAAATAAAAATACTAATATAATAATACTTTACTTATAGAATGGATAAATTTATTATAAGTTTCTTAGAAAATTTATGCTACTTATTTGATTTATTCTATGAATAACTTTAATATTTTTGAAAATGTACATTGTTTTATCGTTATGGTCATAAATTGGTTAAACTAAATTTAAAAATTTATTCAGCATAATTATTAAATTCATATAAGTTAAACTAAATTTGAATTTTTAGATTTCAAAATTGACAAATGCAATTAACTGGATAAAATATATCATTCAGATTTGATCTTATTGTCATATATCGAAATATCAATATTTGTCGAAAAATATTTACAGATACAGGACAAATGTATAAATGTGGAAAGTAAATTGATGAAAATTTTCAATTATATGAAATATGATATCCAATCTCGGTTGTTTATACTGAAAGGTATACGTATGTCATTGGAATCCGATCCAAGCATTTGTCATATGTCATCTATTCAATGTTACCCAAATGAAGTTAACATTTTTCAAGGTATTTATTAGTGGGAAAATTTTCATCTTTGATTAGCTAACAAACGTGCTATTTGGATTTAAAGCATTGTTGCTTAATTCCATCAATTTCAAGTTCTGTACAAAAAAAAAAAAAAAAACAAAAAGAAAACAGAGGCGTTGTCATTCCTGTCATCATAAATCATACAGGTTACAACTTACAACTGTGCATAATTTTTGATAGATAAACTGATTGCAGAAAGGTCATCTGAAAATGATATATTGTCAAGTATCTATGAAATGGAAAATGATTTAATTAAATTAGATGCACTTCAAGTAATCTATTACAAAATTCACTCATATATGTATACCATTATCAATAAACAATAACATCTTTGATTTGTCTAAAATTATTATTAAAATTTTGGAAATTTTTCTTGCAAAATTCATTTTAAAAATTTCCTCATACTTTGTTTATTTATCATATTTCTATTTCAAATGTACAAACAAACATTTTCATTTCTTCCTATTTTAGAAACGAACTATGGGAGTGGATAGATACTGTTCAACGATACGTTTGCTCATTTACGATAGAGTGAAAATTAAAAAGCAATTGTTAGATGTGAAGTATGCAAGAAGAAAGCTTACAAATATCAAACAACAACTCCAAAACTCCGAATTACTTTATCCATTAAGGAAACAACAATTGGTAAGACTTAAAAAATTTCTTTGATTTAAACTTTAGCACACTGAAAAGATGAACTGATTATATCACTACTAATAAGCTAATCAATTAAATTAATTTTAAGTACACTGAAAAGATGAACTGATTATATCACTACTAATAAGCTAATCAATTAAATTAATTTTTAAGTACACTGAAAAGACGAACTG
>NW_018109447.1:0-2319 GCF_000183805.2 Loa loa | reverse complement strand
CGGGAGAAAGTCCTCTGGTTACGATATCAACCGAGTTATTATTACTTGGAATATATCAGGATAAGAATTTTTCCTTTCGTATTTCTTCCATTCGGTTTTGTACAAATCTAGTTTGCAATTTCGATCGATTCTGTATCCAGTGCAACGCTCACTTCGAATCTCACTATAGTACAATTTGTATTTTTTCCAAACTCAATTCTTGTATTACAAATTTTGTGGCTCATACTGGTTACGATATCAACCGATTGCAAGTAAATCATACCTTTGATTGAAGCGAGCACGATTTAGCAAAAAGTAATGCTTTGTCACTCTTGTCACATCTTTGTTCAAAATGTATATCGTTGCTGAATATAGTGTCTTATCGATCTAGCATATTGATTTCTTTTATATTGATCACTATCGATCATACGTCGAAATATTTGTTTAAGTGTTTTGGATTAAAGGAAACTATAAAAAGATCCTTGATTTATAGGTGATTTTATGGAGAACTTGATAAGGATCTTGCTGTTTTTGATCAGTGTGATATCGATCCGGGATATTGATTGGTATCACAAATCATTGATCCTGTTATTCACTCAGCGATCGCATGTGGAAATATTTGTTTAAGCTATTTGAATTAAAGGAAACTTTAAAAAAAAATCCTCAAATTTTAGGCAATATGATGAAAATTTGGTAGATTTTTGCAATTTTTGATCAGTGTGTTATCGATCTGGGATATTGATTGCTACCAAAAATCACTGATTGTGTTATCACTGATTGTGATTGTGCTAATAAGTTATCCGCTAATTTTGGATTAAAGGAAATAAAATACGATCCTTAATTTACCGGCTATTTTAGTGGTAATTTGAAAAGGTGTTTTCAATTTTTGATCAGTTTATTGTTAATCTGGGATATTGATTGACTACCACAAATCACTAGTCGTATTATCTACCAGCAATCACACATGGAAATATTTGTTTAAGTGATTCGAATCAAGGAAAATTTTCAATTTTTAGGCAAATTTTAGGCGATTTCAGTGAAAATTTCGTAAGATTTTGCTGTTTTTGAAGATTGTGTTATCAATTTGTAATATTGATAGCTAATTTTGTGATTTTGTGATATTGATAGCTGATTTCAAATCACTGATTTTGTTCTTGACAAGCCACCACGCCATGAAATATTTGTTTAAGAGATTTGTATCAAAGAAGATTTTATAAATATCCTTAATATTTAGGTGATTATAGCGAAGGTTTAATAAGGTTGTTGTTACTTTTGATCAATGTCTTATCGATTTGGGATATTGGTTACTGTCACAAACAACTAATCGTGTCCAGGCTTAGGGTTAGATTTAAGTTTGCTTGGAATATACTTGTAGAAGTGATTTAAATTAAAGGAAATTTTAAAAAAGTTCTTACTTTTTTGCCGATTTCAGTGAAAGTTTGGTGAGGTTTTCGACATTTTTTATTAGTATATTGCTGGTTTGGAATATTGATTGCTATCACAAATGACAAATTATGATTAGGCTTAAGTTTAAGCCTAAACTTGAATTTAGAATTAGGCTTGCTTAGGCTTAGGCTTGGGCTTGTTTAATAAGTATTTGTTAAATTAAAAAAAAATCCTTTAGCAAGTGTATGGGAGTGTTTATATTTTTCACGTACAATACGTGAGAATTTGTTAAAGGTTTTGTTTATCAATGATCTGTCACCCTTTTCCAATCCAATCTTTATCTAACATAATGCATGATTATAGCATTTAACTTTCGCTTTTCTTCGTCTTCTTCTGTATTCCGATATTTAAGCTTTCTTAAATTTAAAATTTCTGAAACTTTTTCACTACAAAATTTTCGGAAGATTTTTGTTGGAGAAATTTTGAATGATTGAAAAAAAAAAGAATGAAAAAAAAGGTACATTGAAAGGAATTCCAATTCCATTATACAACCCTAACAAGGACGACTTTTTGATGTGAGAAAATTTGATTTTCTAAACTAAAAGTATTAAATAAAATTTTCCTCATATCAATTATAGAAACCGAAATTGCATTTAATTCAAACGCTTCGTTGAATATTCGAAATGTTTGTTTTAGCTAGGATGACAAAAAATTGAAGTTAATGTTTTATAAGATGATAACTGGTGAGATATGGATTATGAAATGAATGATTCCGCAATACTTATTTTATGAAAATTATGCTTGGGAATTTGTGAACTGTTTCACGGATTTGTTGAATTTTAATTGGTTGAATAACCTTTATCATCTCATAATGTCGCATATTTCTCCATATTATGCAAATAAATATTAAACTGGTGAAATGATCAGTTACAAAGGTAACATTTGTATTACTAG
>NW_018109446.1:0-2321 GCF_000183805.2 Loa loa | reverse complement strand
CTACTTCAAAATGAATTTTCAAACCAGATTTTAAAACTATCTCACAGATCCCTCGCCTGAAGTACTTGTAACATATTAAAGCCAACAATACAGCAATATTCCGTGGAATTCATAGGATTTTCATGCAAGAGGAATAAGGACTGGTTAAAGCAACGAAGAGATCCAGAATTTACTGACAAAAAAGAGATCTGCTTACCAAACACATCTTGCTGAGCCATTATGTAAGAAAAGCCACCTTTCGCCTTGCATGCAGCAAGCTCCCACAGAAATTCCAAGACAATCAAAACAAATGGTGGATAAACCTAACAGAAAATATTCAACTGTGCGCAGATTCGGGTAACCACAGAAGATTCTACGAGACTCTAAAAGCTGTGTATTGACCGCAAACCACGCTCAAAGCTCCCTATCTCATCGTAGATGACTAAACGCGTCTTACTGATAAAAACCTCTATCTTGAACCAATGGTCTGAACATTTCCAGACTTTCTTCAGTGCCAAACTTGCAATTCGAGGCTCAGTAATTCAGCACATTGCATAACAACCGGTAAAGAGCGAATTGGATATTATCCTCACTGTGGCAGAGACGTTCAAGGCCATACTGGCCTAGATGAAAACTGGCAAGGCAGTTCGAGTTGATAGTATCCTACCAGGTCTGGAAACACAGTGGGTAAGCACTCCTCACTAAGTTTCACGAGTTCGTTCTGAGATACTAGGAAAAAGATAAATTTCAATCAGATCTTTGTGATGGAATCATCACCATCGTATACAAAAAGAAAAGAGTGAAACAGGACTATTCAAATTATTGAAGTATTACCTTATTACTGTATTGCTGGCAAAATCCTTATAAGAAAACTTTTGCACAAATTAGCACTCTCTATATCAGAAAGGTTCTATCTGAAAGACAATGTGGTTTCAGAGCAAATAGGAGTACCATAGATATGATATTTGTTCTCCGACAACTGCAAGAGAAATACAGAGAACAGTACATCGCAGACCTCACCAAAGCCATTGACCGAAAAGTTCTATGGCAGAACATGGAATGATTAGGATGTCCTCTCAAGTTCCTGAAAATGATTACGCTATTATATGAAAATCAACGCAGCTGAGTCAGATACACTTTCGGAATCTTTCCCAAGAATTAATGGGGTTAATGCAAGGCTGCGTTCTTGCATCAGCTCTCTTTACAATCTATTTCAGCATGATTATCGAAAGCTACAATAGACCTAGATAAAGAAAAAAACATTCACTTTCAATATCGTACCGACAGAAGCCTATTCAATTCAAGGTGAGTGAAAGCCTACACCAAGATCTTAAATTACCACATCCGTGAAGTACTTTTTGCCGACGATGCCAACTTCGTCATTCACACAGAAGCAACTCTGCAATGCTTAACATCTTGTTTTTGCAGAAGCCCAGAGCTCCTTGAGCTAGAAGCAAGTTTGAAGAATACAAAAGTTCTCTACCAGCCTGCATCACACGACGATCACTTTCATCCTCACATTACCGTAGACGAATCAGAGCTTAAATCAGTTCAGAAGATTGATAAAAAGATTGGCAATAGATTAGTAAAGGCATACAGAGCTTTCCAAAAACTTCGTAAAGGTGTCTGGTGCAATAAATATCTGAAGAGAAATAAGAAAATTAGGTTTATAAAGCTATTGTACTGTCCATTCTATTAATGGTTCTGAATCATGGCACCATTGCCACCATTTGCGATTCTCGAACGGTTTCATCAGCGTTATCTCTACAATCCTAAACATCCACAGGTATTCAATGTTGCTACTCTCATGTAGGCAGGTACCATCAGTATTGAGGTATATTGCTGAGGACGCAGTTGTGCTGGAATGGGCACGTCTCGAGGATGCAAGCATCTTCCTAAAATTATTGCGCTCTGTAATAAATTGGCCGTCGGTTTCCGCAAAAGAAGAGCCTCAAAGAGGCAATATAAGGATACCCTGAAGCAATGCCACAGTCATGATGATAAAGACTATCATCAATGATCCACTTTGGTTTCGAATCGGGAAGCATGGCGACACACCGTTCACAATGCTGCTGCTTCCTTCGAGAACATAAACATAAGGCTTTTCAGTTGAAATAGGTCGGGATGATTTAGTGATTAGTGGTTTATGAAGAGGTTGAAGTGTTGTGTTGTTCGATTGCTGTTATCGAGCAGAGAGCAGAAGCAGCCTTGAGGACAAACGATAATGCAGAAAGGACAGTATCTCACCGATACCGGCTGAAATCCTCCTATTGTGGCTTTTGCATCTGAACTTGTCTGTCACACGGCTTTCTTAACCATTATGAGCCTGCAGTAAGCGTAGG
>NW_018109445.1:0-2324 GCF_000183805.2 Loa loa | reverse complement strand
AAAAATGACATTTGTTGCTCAATCAGTATTATTTGATGTTTCAAGTAGTACAAGTCACTTTTCATTTTAAAAAATTATTGTAAATAGAAAATAATTTATTCTAAATTCCATAAAATATAATTCATTTGTAAAATGGCAAAAAAATAAAAATAAAAAAATTCGGAATTTTTTGATGAAAAAAAAAAAGCAAAGTTAACAATTTCGAATTCCATTGAATGTTGAAACAATTCAAATGTGACAGTTGATCAAAAAAATCCATCACCGGAATAGTAGTTTGCTTTTTAAAATTCTATTATGTCTTTAAAAAAAAAAAAAGCGCTTCAAAAAATTAGGTAGCAATTAATTAATTTTTGTTTAGAATTTCAATTGACATTTCATAATTGTGACAAATTGGAAGACAATAATTAAGTGAACTTTTTTTTTTTTCTCTCTCGCTCTCTCTCTCTTGAAATAATCAATTGAATTTAATGATTTAATTGAAGCTTACCGAACAAGTCATCATATTTGGAATTTTAGACCATCGCACAATAAATTTTTATTTTTTTTTTTTTTTTTAAACCTAACTAACTAATTAAATGATTTTTGTGAAGAATTCTCTGATCATTATTAAAAGGAATTAATTAGTGATTGATTTTTGAAAATTTTTCTCTTCCTTCTTTCCCTCTCTCTTTTTCTTTTTCCAATCATTCAAAGATTGTCACATGAAAAAAAAAAAAAAGTGGAAGAGTTTTCCTTCCCCCTTTTTTTTTTCATCTGTATGTTTATGTTTAAATAAGAGTGCATTGCCGAAGATGCTAAAACCGGATCGGATTGAAATTTTGGCTTTGCTTCCGTTTTGCCGGCAACATTTTGTATGTGCATATACGTACATACCATTTCAATGATTTTATAGAAAAAAAAAAAGAAAAAAAAGAAAGAGAAAGATTTCTAAAATTCATCATTTTTTTTTCTGTCAACCCAATTTTCGAAATTCTTTCATCAGTGTCACCTACTAGCATCATTTCTCTATTAATTTTTTTTTTTCCTTTAAAAAGATATTTTCCATTTTAAAGCATTCAAAAGAATTCTGCCCAAATTCAAGTTAAGCAATTTTCGCTTATTTTCATATTCCACTTCAATATTTTGTGGTTATTTTTTTTTTTTGTTAATTTTTCTCAAATAAATTCATAAATAGTTGTTATCTGAAAATTATTTTGTTTTTTTGTTTTTGTTTTTTTTTTATATTCTTCAGCAAATTTTTTTTCTAAATTGGATAAGTTATTATGAAATAATAAATATGAACGAATGATAAATTATATCGTATAATGATAAAATAATGATTAGAAAAATGAATTGGAAATTGGTGACATTGATAATTTCTTAATAATTTATGCATTTATGGATAATTATCTTTCAATCCTTTTTTTTTTCTTATTTTTTTTTCTTCCCAAGAAATAATCAATTCTTATATGTACCAAATAAATTGTTTATTAATCATCCATTATCATCTACTCCTAAAGAATTCTTTCATCTGTTCCTTTTTTTTTTTTTTTTTTACAAGTAAATTTTTTCTATTCCCAAAAATTAATTTATTTTCATTTAATTTACTAAATAATTGTAAGTAAAGATTTCTATAATATTTTTAAATTCAAACAATCCATTAATATATATATATATATAAATTTTTAACAAACATGAATAATTTTACATATATAAAGATTTATAATTATATTTTTTACATAAATATAATAACCCTAAAAATGTTATTGTTTCTATGATTTAAATTATAATGTTAACAAGTAATAATTAGCTTTTAAAATATTACTATCATTTTTCAATACTAGTTAATCATCAAATAATTGATTAATGTAAGTAAATGCTGAAATAGAATTATAATGGAAAATGATGAGTAAACAGTTCATAAAAATTATTGAATTAGAAAATAAAGTAAATATAAATATGCAAAATTTATAAATCAATTTGAGGGAATAACATTTATGAATGTTTTATTTTGTAATAGAAGAGAAGGACGAAAATTTTACCAAAAAAAAAAAAAAAAAAAAAGAAAAATTTTTTCGGCAAATCCTATTTAATCTTGTAAATCATCATTATTGATTCATCTATCATTAAAAATAAAAATCCAACGATAGCCATTACAAATTTTGACATTTCTTTTTCCTTTCAATTTACTTTTTCACATCATTATTTTTCTACATAGAAACTACATTAAAATTATTTGGGAATTTCATCTAACATAACATAATATGTATTATTCATTCATTCATTCATTTAATATAGGAAATCGATTAATTAACATGTCATGGATGTCACCAATTGTTTTGTTT
>NW_018109444.1:0-2325 GCF_000183805.2 Loa loa | reverse complement strand
AATTGACATTTTAGTATTTCATGGCTCGTGTTTCAAAGATTAGCGTTCTATTTATATTATAATATGTGGTTGGTTGTGGATAATAAACTGGAAGTAAAGTGCTGGCAAAATTGAGCAGAAAGTCAAAGAGTCAAAAGCCTACTCTGCAAGCTCGACGACATTGTCCTTCTATTTATATTGAATAGCAATAGGATGTGATGTGGGAACTATATTTTGATCTAGAACTCAATCAAGATCAACTAATGGCTAATGTTTATAACATTCCCCGAACCGCTGAAATCCGTGGGCCAACTACCAGGTTTTAGCAATTGTGCGTGCTTAAGAGTTCATTTATTTCTCTTAATCGGTTAAATAAGCGAAGCTTTTCGTAGTCCATTTGACGGAAACGTTTTTTAGCTTAAAGCTTTCGAATTAAATTTCACTTAGCATTTTGCTATGTTCCACTCGGATTCGGGAAATGAATATAGGAATAAATTCAGGAATTATTTGTATCATTTATCTACATCTAAAACAAATATGGCGACCTCCAGAAGTGTCAAGAATTAATTTTAATAATGAAAGTGAATATATCTGCTGAATCCATTAAATTTATTTATTCTCAGTCTTTTGCCGATAGTTTCAATATAGAGGAGACTTAACTTCTCAGAAGCTCTAATTGGATGAGAAATGTAATATCAAACAAAACAATTCATCTTTTCTTTTATATTCACTCGGGGAAGATTCACTCTAATTCATTAATTTTACAGTTTGGCAATGACTTCAGACGAATTTTTGAAATAATTTCATTTATAGATAGAAGAATTAGGCTTTTTTAAGAGTTACAAAAGCCTTTCATTAAATTGATTCGAATCATTGATATATTTCTAATTTCCGAATTTGTTTCCATCCATATCAAAATTGCCGATAAACTGCTGCAGGAAATTTAAGTCACCAAATGACTGAAACGCTGTTTTCTTGTTTCAGTTTCATTCAGTTTTTATTTCCTTTTTCAACAAGCGCATTGTCATGCAATATTTCATTTCCTTTTTCTCAATGAATAAAGCCTAACAAATTGCAAAATTATATCGAATATTAATTCCAATTCATCAATTAATTTTTAGAATTTTCCCACATTTTGCAACAAAGCATTCAAAGTTCGAAAAAGGCACTGAAATAATTTGCATCGCATTCAAATTTGGACAGTTCAGTTTAAAGGAAGTTAAGACATTTAATTTTAAATTTGAAATGCAAAGATTTCAGAGAAATGACAAATTTGGTTTCGGTATCGCTGAGTTAAATATTCAAGGAAAATAGTTGTTTTAGGATAATTTGTCAAAAAAAAAGACTTCTAATAACTTGCTATCTCTGGAAAATAAAGTAACTGGAGAGATGTAATTTAACTTCATTTTCTGCTTATCCTCTTTAATCCATTCTCCTACCAGAATGCTGAAAATAATCAGGTCTCACAACAACACTCACGGTTCCTCTGTCGAAGTAAAAACACTGACTTAACTGAAAACAATGAAAACACTGAAATAACTTCCATAACATTGAAATGTTCATTTTAAAAAGAGTCGACACATTTATTTTTCAATTTGAATTGACGAGATTTCGGAGAAATGATAGACTTGATCTCCGTATCGCAAAATTAAATATTTAGAAAAAGTAGTTGTTTTTCTATTCGTCAAGAAAAACAAAATTGCTGATAACCAAATATCTCGACAAAATAAAATAACTGGATGGTTGAAACTTGGTTGTACCGTTATCATATACATCACTTCTTTTCAATTTATTCATTTTAATCCATTCTTCTGTCATCCGAAAAAAAATACGGAAAATAATCAGGTCACAGAACAAAAAAAATGCGTCTCCAACTACATTCACTGGTCCCGCTGTCGAAGTATAAAAGTGCGATTTTTATATTTTTAACCATTAATAATTCCACTATTCTTTTTTAATTTCTGAAAAAACAGTCTTAGATACGGTAGGCGCTCGCCAAAGTTTTGTGTAGCAAATTATAATCTTTTTTAATAAGCTTTACTAATTACTCATCATGCAGGACTACAGTATACAAGAATAAATTTGCTTCATTATAACATTCATGAGGTTGAGGTCGAAAAATGTCTAATAAACCGAACGTTAACCGAACTGCTAAGCTTGAATGTAATTGCTTCCAAATCGGTTAATTAGGAAATAAGTAATTGCTTCTCAACCAGTTAATTACTAATTAGGCAGCAACCTTCTCCAATCAATTGAGCAAAAACTTTTTTCTTAAGTTAGGACCTCTGGATTTACAAAAGATTACTCGATTTCAGAAAAAAAACATGTCAATATTTCATTAGCTTG
>NW_018109443.1:0-2335 GCF_000183805.2 Loa loa | reverse complement strand
TAATAATAATAATAATAATAATAATAATAATAATAATAATAATAGTAATAATAGTTTTCCTCATCTATTCTCATTATTTTCCTTACTTCTTGATGTTTACCAGAAATTGTCTCATTGAGTTAAATTGTTCGCCTCTAGGTTTAAGGTAATTAATGATTATGCAAGCAATGCATTATATCATAACAATAACAATATAAATGAAATCAATACAGTAATAATAATACTCGTAGCAACAACAACAACAACAACAAGGATAACAGCAAAAACAAAAACAACAACAACAATAATGACAACAACGATAACAACAAAAGCAAAAATAACAAATAATGATAATAACTGTTAATAACCAATGCAATCATATAATTGCCGTTTTGGTGAGAAAGGTTATAGCCAGTAATAAAAGTATATTGAATGGTTCTTAAATTAGTTTTATAGTATAATGGTAAATACTAATTATGTTGATTAACATAGAATAATTAGTTTAGTTTTCCATTATCTTATTATAAACCATTTTTTGAGAGGAAAAAAAAAATAAGAGAACGAGTTATCTTAAACTTGTATATAACTCAAACAGGTTATTGTATAATTTACAGCTATAATAAATTCCAATGAATACACAACCATTTTTGATGCACTTTCCTGTTTTAACATATTAATAGAAAAAAAGGAAAAACTGGTACTGATGATGAAATTTTTAAAAAAATAAAAAATAAAAACATGCTATGTATGATGCGAATTTCAACATTGCTATCAGTAAAGTAGCTTACTGATAACAACAACATTTTCATTGCCCTATAATTTATTTCAAATAAGATTTGCTTGCAATTTTAATTGAGCAAGCATGAAATGATTCATTTTAAAAAAAAAAAATGTTTTTAAAATAAAAGAACCATTTCGATAATATTACTGAAATTCTTGAATTTAAATAATGAAAATAAATTTTTTCCTAAACATTGAAAATTGTAATTATTTATTTATTTTTCCTTTTTTTTTTCTGCTTTTTATACAAAATGTTGATATTTTTTAAAATTTCCCAACATTCATTATATAAACTTTAACAATGATTGATTAAAAACGATCCAAAAATGTCAACGTATAAGTTCATTTTTCCAAACTAAAACATATTCTACCTCTGCTATTTTATTGAACTTTACATAACAAAAATTTTGTGGAATATATTTTCACATTGTGAAAAAATCCGGAAATCAATAAAAGCATTTGTTATCGATTCATTTACTATGTTATTTGTAAGGAAAATAAATTTGATTCAATTTATATTTTGTGAAAAATAATAAAAAAAAGAAGCAGTGATGCATTAGTAATGAAAAAATTATTATTTTAAAGTCTAACAAATTTTCAATCAATTTTCTTTCCTTTCTCATCAATCATAATTAATTAATTGTGATATTTTAAAGATGGAAATTAGTTTTGCAGATGATATGATTAGTTACAATGTGATGATATGATTCTTTTATTTTGACTGATACCCGTGCGTAAATGAAATACAACTGAATGTTTGGAATAGTATAGGCTATCAATATATTGGCACAAATGTTGATTTGAATAAATTATCAGAAAGGCTTATAAAGAGTGTAGTTGGAGGTGTGTGGCAGAGATTGTGTGATGAGAAGTAATTCATATATATATATATATATATATATATATAAAATAAATGTATCGAAATGGAATCAAATTTCAGCAAATTTTATTTTTGAAATGGCGTCTTAGAACTTCAAGTACCATAGATCTCAAGTGCCTAGTACCACAGACCTGTCATTGTGGAGTAGAAGCAGAATTTTCCAGTGTACTGAAAAACAGCAAATTACAGCAAATCGAGAATGAAATTAAACAAACGTTCAAGACTATACAACCGTCCATCAAAGGGTAATAAAAATTCGTTGATAGGAGGGAAAAAGAAAGGGAATGTAATGGAAATAATTACATGAAATGGATAATTTAATATAAAATTTACATTAATGTACAATAAATATGAAATATAAGATGATTTTCATGATCCATATAATTCAATACTGCATAATAAATACAAGTAAAAAAATAAATTGCTTATTTTTACTGATTATCATACACTATGATAACATCGATAGATGATAACAGTATGAATGAAAATGATAAGCTATTGATGTATTATTTAAAACATGCCAAGCATTCTTCATACAGGTAATGGCGCATCTTCGAAGAAATCTTTTTCTAGCCAACCATTTTCGGGATTTGATTCATCATCACCATCCAACTGAAAAGAGAGAAAGGAAGAGAAAAAGAAAGAAAACAAAAAAAAATCATCTTCAAATTTCGATGTTACAAAAAAAAAAGAAAA
>NW_018109442.1:0-2335 GCF_000183805.2 Loa loa | reverse complement strand
AGATAAAGATGTCAACAAGATGCCATCTGAGAGGATAGATGCGCCTATTACTAGTACTAGAATCTGCAATATTTCCAGTACTGATTTTGAACATTAAAATAGAGAAAATGAGGATATGTATGAGTTTGAAATGAATTTGAAATGAATTTTGAAATGAAGTTTGAAATGAATGAGTTTGAAATGAATAAAGAAATGGCAAAATGGAGGAATAAAAGGAATATTTCCACTGATAAATGATAAGAATGTGATCAAATGATAAGAACGAATGTCTGTCTTAGTGTGTAATCAATAATGACGCAAATTAATATGCTGTGTTAATTATATAAAAGATAACTATTATATGAAACCTTATTTACTTTCGGAAAATACAATTTCCAGGAAAGGAAAGAAAAAAGTATGGGTTTAATTACTTTGGTTTAATTACTTTAAACCTGTTATACTTGGCAAAATGCAGGATAGTAATACTGGAAATAAAATTGGCGACAAAGATATTAATTAATTTTAATAATTTTCAGTGTATTCAAATTATATTTAATTTACTACTATTTATCTAAATGTTGTCCACTTTTCACGTTAGTCATCCATAACAAAGTGTTATTTCAGAAGTATCACATACTGCGGATAATATGTAACGAAATATTTAAGGATTCAATTTTAATTCAAATTAGAATCTAAAAGAATTTTGAAAAAATTTAAAAATCCATCAGATCGATTCGCTTATTTGAATTTAATTTTGACAATTCCAAAGCTTTTTTAATCCATTCATTTTGTTTTAACAGTAAAAAAGTGAAAATTTGAAATTTCTAAAATTATCAAAACTGTGGAAAATAAATTCGTTCATATTAAATGCGCAAATGTCTATATTTTGGTGAAAAAAAAAAGTTTTTTCTGCCTTTTTTTCAACATTTATTTGTGAAATTTTGGTAGAAAATCATTTTCAGCTAATTATTTGAAGCTTTGTATTTTTTCAAAAAGACAGAGATATATTTGAAAGTGAAAGGATTTGTGTTTTAATTTTTTGTTAAAAAATTATCAGTTTTTTACTTTTCATCCTTTCACATTTTCCAATTCAAATGCAAGCATCAAATCTTTCCCCAAATAAATTTTACCTTTGAAAAGTTTACTTTCCACTTTGCGACTTTACCCTTTACTTTGTGTATTTGTCAAACTTTTCAATTGACAATTTTTGGGGAAGTTTTTGAGTTTTGAATTTTATAATGTGAAAAGAAAATAAGTGTTAAGGTGGATTTGACAGTCTTTTTTTCCGTGTTTCGATTTTTGTTTATCCAATGTAAATATTACAGAATGCCGATAATTTCAGATATTTGCGCATTTTTCGAGAAAAGAAACAGCGAGTACTCGTTGGATTAATTTTAAAAATGAAAGATTCAATGGTACTAGTTGCGCCTCGATAAGATGATGAAGAATGATACAATGGTACTAGTTGCGCCTCGATAAGATGATGATGGATGGTACAATGATACTAGTTGCGCCTCGACAAGATGTTTATGTTGATTTCATTTTGACAGGTTGAGGAGTTGAACGGAAGCAATAAGTAATATTAATGATAAACATAAATACAAGAAAAGTGTTAAAAACTGGTTTTTGGTTGAAGATTATTATCATTCCTTGTTTTGCTTTCTACTTCAAAGATCATTTCTTCAATTTATTTCATGTTTACCTTAGGCTTCTCATTTAGCTAAAGTTCAAATTTGTCAAATCAATCAATATGCTCAGATAAATTGTTTACATGTGAATTTTTCTTTCTGTTTTTTTTTAATATATGCTATATTTCACAGAACTTGAAATTTCGCCCTAAATTTCAAAATTTTTTTGTAAAGTTTTTAAATTTTGATAAGAAAGATAAACATGGAACCTTTTTTCTATAAATTTATAATTGAAAAGAATTTGAAATGAATTCCTACAAGCATTATTCAAATATAATAGAGAGTTGAAACTATTATCGCTTGGCGCAAATGGTACTTACAAAATAAATATAAATCATTGCAAAATAAATATATAAAGTACTGTCAAGCAGACAATATGATATTATTTTGAAAATTGATTCAGATATGTTTAAGATGTGACAATGATCACCAATATGAAACATGGTTAAATCAATAATAATATTATCTGATAATTATTAACTATACTAATCATTTTCGAGTCACTAATTAATTAACTGGTCGACTAATTAATATAAAGTTTGATTCGATTTTTTTAAAATAAGTTTTATTTGATGAAATAAGCTGGAATCTGAAGAGAATAAAAGCATTACGGGAATATACCAAAACGAACGTAATTTTTGAATATCGAAATGAAATTGAAGAAAGAG
>NW_018109441.1:0-2336 GCF_000183805.2 Loa loa | reverse complement strand
CCATTTTTATGATTTACTAATTAATTTCATTTTATTTCAGTTACATAATGATATGCATGAAACGTTATGGGAGATGCATCGTACTCAAAATCAATTCATTACACAAATGAATTTATTGACAGAAAAAATTACCGAACTTCAATATGCCTTAAAACAACAACAGCAGCAGCAGCAGCAGCAGCAGCACAACAACAACAACAACAACAACAACAACAACAACAACAACAACAACAACAACAACAACAACAACAACAACAACAACAACGACAACAACAACAACAGCAGTCCCAGCAGCATCATCATCGTACAACTCCGACACCGCGGCGGAAAATCAACGACAAAGTTGTTTTACATATTTCAACCGATATAGCACGAAACCGTGAATTTTATCGGACACATGATGTACGTCCACCATATACGTATGCATCTCTGATACGCGAAGCCATTATGGAATCCAAGGATTGCCAGTTAACACTTAACGAAATTTATCAGTGGTTCACAGAAACGTTTGCATATTTTCGGAGGAACGCTGCAACTTGGAAGGTGATACTGTAATGGTTCATTTTTACCATATATCATGAAATTCTGATTTGAAGAATTTTAGCTTCAAATCTTGTAGTTATGAGCTAAAATGTTATTAAATGAGATCGAAGCAGTTGTTCACTATTATACCATATATAGGTAATATTAAATTGTTTCATTAATATTTGGGTGATTTGTTAGAATCAGACTTACACAAATTTTACTGAAAAATACAACACTATCTACGTTTTAAGCTATTAACAGCTTTTTTTTCTTTTCTTTTTTTACTTGGAAGATGAAGTTGAAAAAAAAAAGGCAAGAAGTATAATAATAGTTTGCTTCAGAATGTTAAAAAAACAGTGGAGCTGAGATATTTCCACAAGTATTAATTTAAATTTTACAGAATGCAGTGAGGCATAATTTATCGTTACATAAATGTTTTGCACGGGTTGAGCAGAATGTGAAGGGTGCCGTATGGACAGTGGATGATTCGGAATTCTATCGACGACGGCCTCAACGTGGACATACGTCGCGGAGTACGCCGTCAACACCGAAACCTGATAATCCATTAAGTTTACTTTCCACAGCAGCTGCAGCATCCGCGGCCAGTATGATGATTGCAGCCAGCGAGCATCCGGAAGCAGTGCTCCTTTGTGATATCAAGCAAGAAGTATTAGCTGCCGAGAATGTTACTCCCAGTTCATTGCAGATGTTCATTAAGGAAGAAAAGTCCAGTCCAAAACTTGAGGTCGGCGAGGAATCATAGCGTGGTATCTGGAAATGTGCCTTCTGGAAATTCCAGTTTAAATTATATGATTTTATGTATGCTTTTTCTCTGCACCTTCCTCGTATTACACTTTTCACATTTACTGATAATTTCAAGGAAAATCTGGTCATATTTACGGTTTCAGTATAAAAGCAGCGGGATATACTTTTTTCTTCTGGAACGTTTGTATACAGCTTTTCATTTAGTAGAAATTTGATTCGATTTGTTCTATATTCTACCTCATTTTTTCACCTGCTTGTTTCATTTCCTGTCGAACTTCTTAATTAATTTCAGCCGTGGCATTAAAATGATATTTCTTTTTCACAGTAGCACTTTATTTTTCCATCAATGGATACAGCTACTAACATATTATTAAGGTTTTTCGTATCTTTTCTTGTATAACGCAGGTTTTTCTTTTCTGGCAAATAAGAAATGACTATCAGAAGTTTAGATGTGTGATTTTTTAGCTTAGATTACTTCATAGTGTTATTAATTATTACTTTTTTTTATCAATTACTAGTGCTCAATTTTTTGGTTTGAATTGTGGATTTGATGAGCAAACAAATTTTGTTCAGTTTTTTGGCATTAATGTATTTTGTTATCATGTTGATCTTATTTTACCAGTTCTTATGCGGGAACCACTCTCCAGTGCGCTTACAAATTGGTTAGTGACTAGTTTTTCCTTCACAGAAATTGTCAACACGCTCTTTTGTCAACAAAGACACAAAAGAAGGTGAAATTTAACTCCTTGTGGGATATTTGTAATTTTTCCATGGACCACTAGGAGCATATCATTGCTCTGCAAAATTCTTCCAGACGAAGTTCTATGATTTTCAAGTAGAGTTTTTAAGTCACTGTGAACATTGGTTGAATTACATTTCTTTTTGCCGACTGCTCTGTCGAGAAAAACTGCTGAGAAATTGTGGCAGGAGAGTTTTCTGGAAACGACTAGCTTAAATTATTAAGAGGACCAAAAATTGCTGTGGTTTGGGTATTGTATGTCGTCTTGAAATTATTATTGTGGTTTTATACCTTACAGACATAGGGT
>NW_018109440.1:0-2340 GCF_000183805.2 Loa loa | reverse complement strand
AGATCAAATTTTATCATATCAACTAATGATTTCAAATGAGAAAATTTTCTTCTCAAAAGTATAAATGGCCAACATTAGAAGTATCGCTTGCAATTAATTAATTATGCAAAGATGAATGCAGCAATTTCTGTGATGATGACATCATATGGGTACTTGCATGGAGATGAAGTGATGATGAATGATGTGCTAACAAAGAATTTCTCGTTGCTAATGAATAATTAATTGTCTTACCATTAAATCAGAATAAGAGTGATCTTTTTAGGAAGCATTTCGTTTGGAATCCGGATGCACCCTCATTTGTACCCCGCAATTTAACGAATTGCCGCAATACTGAACCACAAAGTTATCGTCCAACATTACATAGCGTTCGAACACCTCCCGCTGCGCCACCACCGCTTATGTCAACACACATCGCAGCACCGGGACAAATACAAGGTTTGGCTCTTGCCAATCCACAAGCTTTATCTGTTCAGGTAAACGTTTGCATTTTTTCGGACTATTATATAATTGTAGAATAACAAGGTTCGATTGTTTGCCAACAATGATTGATTGGCTATTTTAGTAAAAGCAGCATTTGGAATTCCACTGGACAAAATTGGTGACTCACAAAAGTTGTTACATCTCATATTTTTTCATTAATTTAACAATTTAAAGGCTAATGGACATCTTCGGTTTTAGCTTGAAAGACTATTAAAAAAAAATGAGGAAGGGTGGTAAACTGATGGTCGTTACTTAATAAAAGTAATTAATCTTCATTATTTTATAGAATGTGCCCTCAATTGCTCATGCTGGACCACCACAAATGTTCCCATATGCACATGCTAATGCATACGGTGCCGCCATGCCGCTTTATTACAACACACCAGTTGTACAGGTATATTCTGCTAAATACTAATAAAACTTACTGAAATTGTGGGGAATATAGAACTGTCAAGCATAAGGTATATTGATACCTTATTTTTCATTCTGGCGAGATAGGTCTGGATAAAGCGAACTTCAATCTCCTATAAAGGAAAAAACCTCAGGCATTTAATCGTCTCGTATTCTAGAGTACGCCAAATGCTGCTGTAGCTACAGCAACCGCAGCAGCGAATGTTACGGGTGGTCCAATTGTTGCAAGTACTGCTGGTTTACCAATTGGGCGTCATGGACAAATTGCTGGACAAACATCTTCAACTAATCGACGAAATCAACAGCAACAATTCATCCAAAGTGTCGCTGCTGGTATGTATGTTCCTGGAGCCAATCCACCCTACGCTCAACAGCTGATGTCTCAGTACCAGGTCAATCATTTATCTGCAAATGGATAATATTTTAGTACGAAATTTATGCTACATTAAATTATTCAAATTAGACTTCAGATTAAAATCAGTATGTTTGAATTTGCTGCACATGTCTTTAACCGTTCATCAGTTTTTATTTTCCCATGTTAGTAATTTTCTTTCTGTTTAGATGCCTTATTTCGCACCATATCCGTCACAGCTCTCAATTGGAGCTTCTTCTAATATGCCACCACCGCCAATACCGCCACCATCCACGAATGCGGTAATTACAGCTCCTCCACCTTACCAAATTATACAGGTCAGTAAAATAAGAATAATAAATGTTTGAGAAGCTGTACGTTAGAGTGATAATATCATCGACTGCGATGTATTAGAAATCAAGTGATGTTGGTGATCTGACATTTTAAAAAGATTGGAATGTATGGAAAGTGAGTATACTCGGTATTGTTTCATTGTTTGGCTATAGATTGACACCGTTTGTGTGTTATTTACACATCGCACATCAATATGATCGATTTGTAATAGCAAATATCTTGAATTATAGAATGTCGAATATTTTCTTGTGTTGAATACTCTCCTTCATTTACTTTACAGACTCAAGCTCAACAGCCGACTGGTTTTCCACGACAGCTTTATCAAGGCGATCACTCTGTCGTATGTTTTGTTGGCTACATTAATATGAATATGAAGATGAAATAATCATTTAATTGTATAATCATTATTCAAGAATAATTGTATAGTTCGATTCTCTAAAAAATAGTTCTTGTGACCATTTTTCTATGTGTCACAGCAACGGTAAGTCTTTAGTGAAGATGCCAAAAGAATTACGAACATAGTTACGTTGTAGGTGATATTGTCCAGTGTTCGCACATCGCAATATGAATCAAGGCCGATTTATGTGAGAGGATATTTTCATTCCATTTAAATTTTGATTGCTTTTAGCAACAGTTAGTGTTTACAATGTATTTTTCAGAATTACATGATATCTCGTTTGCCGCAATCTCATCCAGCTGTTGATTATACCGGTAAGTGTAGGAAATATGTCAGTAATTAACCT
>NW_018109439.1:0-2340 GCF_000183805.2 Loa loa | reverse complement strand
ACTTTATGTATTCTACTTCTGGAATACCAATTTTCAAAGTAATATTTCGAAACTGATTCAATTTTTTCAAGTAACAATGATATGAAGAAAGTGGAAATATCTACCATCTGGTTTGAAATGAAATTGATGTAGATTGCCTATAAGTGGCAAAGTTGGTGGTCCCTGCACTGCGCTAATTTGCTTTAATATTGTTCTTAACTTTTTAATGATGAAGTGAGCGATCCAAATAAGCATCAGTGTAATCAGTAATGTACTTACTAGTCCCATCGTTGTTCTCTGGAAATTTTCGAAACCACATAATTAATTTTGAAATAATTGAAATGACAAAACGAGCAAACAGAAAGGAAAGTTCTGGAAGAAAACAATTACATTTTCTCTTACAAACACATTTCGGATTTTATTTTGTAATAAATGTTACGCTTATAAATTCTATGACAATTTCAATCCGTCTTTGCTTTGCAAATGGCACAGAAGAAATGACGTGAAGCCAGAATTTCAGTGCTTGTTTTTACTTAGGAAAACTTCAACCACTGTCCTCTGCAACCAAAGGACCACTAATTCTTTTATCAATATTCAATATTGGGCCAAAATTTTTGATATGGAAAATGTTATTTTTATTTGAGATTCTGATGAAGTGAGGCTAAAATAAGAATTCGAAACTATTATATGTGAAGTAAATCAGCAGCACATTTTTGAGTGAAAATAAAGCATTAAATCTGGTTGTCCTTCAATGAAGGTGTCACGATAGGCAGTGAAAAAGGAATTTCGAAGAAACGAAACTCATATGATGATAAAAATCTTGTACTAGGCACTTCATCAAGTCCTGCCCGTACTGATTCTTATCTCTTATTGATTACTTTCTGTTGAGAGTCTTATTTTCACGAACGAATGCCCATTTTAAGTCATATTCCGATTAGCCCCGGACTAGTGGGATTAGATTATCAAACCAGTCAGATAATCATTATACTTTCCCTCCTCAGAGCAATAACTTGGCATACGCGAGTTACCAAACTTTCATTATTTTCTCATGAGATTTCAAATTTTTGTTGTTCATGTACATTTATCAGGTCGTAAACGTCAACTTATTGATGAAAATATACTATCTGATGAATTAATTTAGCAACTGATGCACGATCCTGTCTTTTCATTTCACTGTATTATAGGATTTCTAAGTTCAGGAGATTTAAAAGTGATTGAAAAACAGAACTTCACAACACACTTTAAAATTAGTTATTGTTTTATATTTTGGGAAGTAAATTTAAAGTACTTCAAGCGATGTCCTTGTAAATTGTGCAAGAATTTGTCGTAATTCGAATGCCTCTTTTTCTTTGCAGTTATCTGAATAAATTTTTCATATGTTAGTTACAAGTAATTGAGAAAAAAAAATCAACGATCCTTGTTTATTAGTGCTTTCGTAAAAAAGAAGTAAAAAGGAAATGACAAAATAATCAGTGTTGTAAACCGGAAAAAAAATTTGTCGCATCACATATCTTGATCAATTCGTTCAGAAAAAAATTTTCCGATTGTATCGTCGTCAATTCGTCTAGGAAAACTTGTTTTAACATACCTTGATCAATTCCTTTAAAAGAAATTTGTTTTACTATACACCAAGGAAATTAAACCATATTCCCTTGACCAATCTCTTTGATTAATCTCTCAAAAAAATTCTGATTGCTCCTACTTGCTCAGTGTCACTGTACTTTCAACTTTATGTAACAAAGCTGCTTATTGTTTTTTGCAAAAATGGTGGCACATGTTAGGGTCAAATTGTTTACGTAGAAGAACGCAGAAGAATGATGCTTGAACTTTTTGACATCATTATGGCCAAAAAACCAAACATGATTCAATTTATGAAGTTATGAAATGAAAATATCATTAGACAAATTTTTGAAATGCCAAAAACATTATGCCAGTAGATATCATATTTGAACAAAATAAACGTCCTCGGCTAAAAAAAATCGATTAAATCTTCTCATCTCCGAGGAAAAATTAAGGGCCAACTAGCTACACTGGACAGATCCTTCGGGAAAAATCAATAACAATCAGGTGATCTTTTCGTAAAATTAATCGATATGTAATGTCAATTTTCTCGATTGATAGAGCAAAGAGAAATGGCTTCAATTACCAAATATTTGATGGAGTGACGAAAGCAATACAATTACAATGTTGGACAATTTCTTTGCACAGGTATTTTGTTAAATTTATTACATTAATCAAAGGAACGAGTTTCCTTGTTGATTTGCCGTAAAGACAAAACACTAATCATAACAGTGAGATCCTTCTGTCGTGAAATTTTTCTTCTGTGGATAGTCCAATGGATTATTTGTGTTGCGTGGAACC
>NW_018109438.1:0-2348 GCF_000183805.2 Loa loa | reverse complement strand
AATTGTTTATCAATATAGAAGTTTTTCTTACTTTTCCGGTTGATTGCTTTGGTTAAAATGAAATCACGATAAAATATGGAGCATTCTATCGTAATATACAGATGTGTATCATTTTCAATGTTGTTAAAGGCATAAATTACCGATACTGATATTTTCTTCCGCTCGAACTACCGTGTACGGCTCATCTTACAGTACTTTTAACTCGTCGGAGTTGTTCCGGAAGGCCTCCTAGATCTGGGATGAAATGCTTCCAGCATCATTGCACCAGGATTCTGATCGTTCTTGATCATCTAAAATAAATTTAAATTTAGCCGATTAATCCAAAATAGATTTAAATTCGGCCGAATTTATCCGTGATGACCAAAATTCAGTACTTGATTTAATGTCTTTTCCTAAACATTAAAGTAAAGCTTACAAGATGATTTCCCGAATTGCTTCCTCCGATTCTTTAACGGTACTTGTGTCCACTGGTAATGATAAATAATCAATTTTGGATGAGATTTATTAATTAAAAACTTTGTGAGATTTGCTGTTTAAAAGTTTTAATGAGAATTTATTGATTGAAAACTTCATCAAAATTTGTCAACATATCACCTACAACTACAAATAAATAGGTGTTGTATTGGATCATTACGCAGTACTGGTAGTTATTCTTCTTCCATTTAATATAATTTACCTTAATTATGGAAGGAAATAAACTTATTCACTTATTCAAATTAACGATAGTCTGTAAAAATTTTACAGATTATCTTTAATTTGAATAAAATTTTTTGATTAATTAGTGCATAAAAATTCTACCGAATGTAATATCTTCACTTAAATTATCAATCTAATTAATGTAATTAGAAAAAAAAATGTATCAAATGTTGCAGTTGTTGCTATCCTATCAATGTTTACAACAGTAATTGTATCTATTATAGCAATTAATCCATTGTTGATTTATGATTATTATCGTTTGATGTGCAAGGTATTTTCGAAATTTGAAATCTATTAAGGTATATTTTCAGATAAAAATTTCGTCTAAAATAAAAATTTGATAATTTTTAAATTTAATTGATTAAATTGACGAAGTTGAATAATCATTTTTAGCAAAGTGTTCTAAAAAAAAGGTACAATGCGGAATGGCTCATGGATTCAGGTGTTCTTGAAGTAAATATGCAATCGAAAAAAGTATGATCATATTACCATTAGCCAAATGTTATTGTATTTTTTTCCTTTAAAAATTTAAATAAGTTACAAAAATTTTATTATTTTTGCACCAAACAACAGTCATTAAATTGTTGTTTGGTGATAACTTATCTTAACTATAATACCAAAGTTCAAAGGTTGTAGTAGCATTGCAGTTTTAATATAATCACTTTTTGCTACCAATATTTTCTATATTTCTTTTTCCGGCTTGCTTAAATCTTATTATAAAGTTTGGTAATGCTCACAAGTTATTGTGCAAATATCATAAATAAATGCAAAATTAATTAATAAAGAATTAAATTACCAATTTATTTTTCATATAATTCCAATTCAGTTTATACAATCAGAAGTAAATTATTCATTGTATAGAAATTTGCATAAATTAGATGATCAATCAATTTAAAATCAATTATTAAATTAATTAATTTTGTGAATTTCTCATATAATTCAGTTTGTGTCCCATTCACCGACATATTCATTCATCATTATTATCATCGTCATTATCATCATCACTATCACTCCACTGTTCCAATTTTTGTTCATTTACGTTCTCATCACTGTTTGAGGAAGATTCTAAAATTTTATCTTTTAATTAATGTGTTTATCTTCATTTGCATGATAATGTTATCAATGTAAGATATGATAAATGGTATTGTTATCATTTAAGTTTAAAATGAACAATCAATCATTCAATTAATTCTTTCCTCAGTTTAATTGCTTATTTTTTTTTCGTCATCTTCTCTCCTTTATTCCTTGTTCTCTTTCTCTCTCTCTCTCTCTCTTTATTTTTTTCAAAAGTTTTCATTTGTTATGTTTACGGATTTAATTTTTTCCTTAGTAAAATAAAAAGTTATTTTAATTCATCCTATCATTGTGAAGCATAAAAATGTAAAGGAAATAATTAATTAACCAAATTCCATTAGAAATCGTCGTTTGCGCATAGCATTAAGTAAAATATTTCCAATATCATTGCTTTTTTCCGTTTTTAATTTTATTTCATTTTCATTTATATGACTTTTTTCCTATATAACACATATATAAATGTATAATGTAAAGAAAAAAAAGCAAATAGAATTTCTTTTTTTTTTCTTTTTTAATAATTAGAAAAAAAAAACTCTTTTGAGTAATAATTAACAAGAAACAAATGATTTTTAACAAAT
>NW_018109437.1:0-2356 GCF_000183805.2 Loa loa | reverse complement strand
TGTCATCTTATGCAGCAAAGATTGAAATTGAAGAGTTACTTCAACTGTATAGACTTTTTAATTAATATATGTAAGGGAAAAAAAACTTATATTAAAAACAGATTCAAACTAACTTTTCTTCATGTATAGCTTGAATAGCAGCTAGAGCATCGAAGGATGGCGCTGGAAATACGCAAGTTTGCAAATGAACACATGCACTCAAACTACCCATAACACAACCGAAACAATGATACAATGGATTCGGAATACAAATTATTGTACGCTGAAAAATTATTTCGTTATATTTTTTTGAAAATTTTTAGATGGTTAAACCTGATCAAAAAAAGTTGGAAAGATTTTAGTAATAAAAAAGTAAATAAAAAGAAATCAATAATTATTATATTTATCACCATAATGGCGATGAAATATACCCTTGTTGATTTCTTTAATATATATATATATATATATATATGTATATATATATAGTATTTACCTTTTCATTGTAACCAGCACGTCGCCCAACGAAATATGCATTATTTACAACATTGTGATGAGTTAAGGTAGCTCCTTTTGGTTGTCCGGTAGTACCCTGAAATTAAATTGAATTATAACACTAATTGACCAGAATGCCCAGAAGTGGTCAACCAATTTTGATGATCATAATTGTAATCTCCAACATGATTTATTCTATCAGTTTCTACATCTTTTTCAACGTGGACCACTTTTTTCAATAGGATTTTTCGTTGTTATGTAATCTTTATTTTACCAGCTTTTTCTGTTAAAATTATTTTTTCAAATTTCCTTTAAAAAAATAATACTTGAAGATATTTTAATGAATGTATAAATGTTAAGCTAATAAGCAACACAAATGAATAGCTAAAAATGAAAAAAATAAACGAAAAAAAAAAACAACTGAAATAAGAGAGAGAAAAGCAAATGAAATTAAGATATAAGAAGACGGTTAGTTAATAATGCATAAAACCAATTACAAATATAATTACTACCTTTTGTGCAAGCTCAACAAAGCACTGATGAATTAAAATGGTTAAAGCCGGAGATGATCTTAAGCCATATCCGGTGTGTAGTTTGCATTGTAAATTAACATCGAACATCTAGAAGAAATTCCGGACTATTTTTGCAAGTGCATGCAAATGTATATTTTGTGACAGCTATATACAAAAATGCAACTCAAGACAATTAGTTCTTAGATGTTCTATAAACTTTATCTGTTTACATTTTCAGTATTCAACACTTCTTTTCTTTCTGCTGAGTGGTCAACATTTACATATTTATTTCCTCTTATGTTCAAACTTTAACTAACAACAGCTCTCTTTTCTGCTCTTGATTACACAAAAATATTTCGAAAAATAAAAGAATGAAAGACACCATTAGGTGACAGTCCATTTCTTATCATTTGCTTGAGAGGATGCCAATCACATTTTTAGACTTATTATAAAATCGAACAACTGCTGGTTCTCGCTGCCCTTCGACAGTGTCATGTCATCAATGTGACGTTCCAAAACGAAGAATGCTCGAACATTAAATATAAAAAATGCCAAGATAAGACCGCAAACTTATAATTAGCCTTTTGCATTACCCAAAAATCCACGCAGACGTTTAAAGGTTAAAACACTAATGTGTTGCATTATTGTTTGTCGCAAACGAAATACCTACACTGGTATACTGTATATTGACTGGATCATCCGGTCGTATCTGTCGTTCAATGTCGGCCAATTTTAATCGATCTTCTTCAGTACCCATTTTTATCACATCTGAATATTTCCAGGCTCCTCTGCAAATGCAATACTGTCAATCAGTTGGACTGATTATATCTCTCATTCAAGGTAAGCAATACCATTAAGCAAATGCGACAACTAAATTACAGGCTTTCAACTATTATTTGATTCATATATATATGTATATATATATATATAAAAGATCAAAAAATCAGTCGATAGTATATTTTGAAGCATATGATTTAACCTTCAGTATAATTAAACCTTTCAAGAAAACATTTAATCCGAAACCATTCCTACCTGTACGGTTTATTGTCCCCATCTCGATCAATAATAATGAAATGACGAAATGTAGGAAAATAATCTGCAGTCACATCACCTCTCCCTTCCGCTTTAACAGCAATATCCGGAATGATATCTACCATTGACAAGTAATAGTTTGACTTCTTAAAACTTGAAGGTGTAACCAATGCTTTGATCCCTACTTTACCAAGTGCAAATTTCAACTCTTCCGATTGGTATGATGGGTTTATATTGACCTGAAATTTTCGGAAACAATGCATCAATTTTTTAACAATCAAGAAAATTACCCGATATAAATATAAAAAAAAAAAAATATAAAAAAAAAAAATATAAAAAAA
>NW_018109436.1:0-2359 GCF_000183805.2 Loa loa | reverse complement strand
TAATAATAATAATAATAATAATAATAATAATAATAATAATAATAATAATAATAATAATAATAATAATAATAATAATAATAATAATAATAATAATATAGTAATAATAATAATAATAATAATAATAATAATAAATAATGATGACAAAAATTGTAGCACCAAAAATAACACTATTAATTATCAATCATATAATACTTACAATAATAACTTTTATCTTTTATTTTTCTAAAAAAAGGAAATTATTCTAATATGAAAATCTTTTTTATTATAATCAACCCATGGATTTGATCCTTATTCGATCATTATAAGATCATTTTGTAATTAATACATCAAATAAAAATGAATGTGTCACATTACAATATGTTTGATTCATTCATTTGACACTTCATTTACATAAATGCTTATCAATTCAAATGCTATTCAAATGTGAAAGGAAAAGTAAAAGTAAAAGTGAATGCTCACGTTTGTTGTTTAGCAAATATTATGTTTGCAGTTGTTGATCGCTTATTTAGCATCTTGCCAAATTTCCCTTCATACTATTATTCAGGGAATTGTACCCTTCAATAATTATACTTCTAATTCTACTTCTGCTACTACTACTACTACTACTACTACTACTACTTCCACTATTATTACTACCACTACTACTACTACAAATACTACTATTACTACTGCTACTACTACTACTACTACTACTACTACTATTACTAGTTGCTACTTACTTTTGCTTTCACGTCTTATTGCAATTATCCTATTTAATCGTATATCTCTCTTTTATCTTCTCTTCCATTCTTTCTCTCTCTCCCTGTCTCGATTTTATTATCATTTTATAGTTGTTTTTTTCCTAATATACTTATTTAAAAGATAAGCATCAGATGAGAGAAATATCATTTTAAGCTTCCCTTCTTCTTTTTCTTTATTCGAAGAGTATGTATTGGAAATGTTGGTCGGAAGGAAAGGAAGAAAATTGAAGTCAAAGTGATATAATTAAAATGCATTATCATTTTATTGTTGACTAGAAATAACTATCAATTTTTGATAATTAATAGCCTGCTGAAATGTTTGTCTTAAAATGAAAAATAAAGAAGGATATGAAGGAAATTAGTCATTGCTAATATTTTAGAAATTATTGTTTTTATTTTTTATTTTCACAAATTATTAAAATGAGAAATAAGTGCAAAATTGTTAACAAAATTTGATGACAAATTTAAAATTTCGAGTTTATTAGTAATTATGGATATTGCTTGAATGGTTCTCGATCTTTGCATACTCTATCAAGTTTGCGTAGAAAAAAAAACAGCCAACAATGGAATTTAGTTAATTTACTTCTTATATCGTATCATTTCAGGTCTTTAAAACATATGAAAACGAATTGTTTTCCGGAAACTCATCCTCAATATTTATCAAATACTGGAAAATATCATAAACTTAAAAGGTTGCAATTAATTTCATTATTGGTTCAATCGTTCGAAACTGGAAATTATTTCTCAAATATAAGTT
This sequence comes from Loa loa, assembly GCF_000183805.2. NCBI lineage: Eukaryota > Metazoa > Nematoda > Chromadorea > Rhabditida > Onchocercidae > Loa > Loa loa. The sequence continues at coordinate 862 of NW_018109436.1, read as the reverse complement.
TATAGGCTTTTTGGTGATATACCCTCTTATTTACCGTCAAATCGTTTATGTGAATTATTATATTGGACCTGTCGAAGAATACAATTTTGGTTTTGTTTTTATGATGAAGGTAAGTTTGACGTATTGTCTACAGTATACTGTACATATGCTAAATTTATTTGTTTCATTTATGATATTATTTTTGGCTCATTTTCATGCCACCAACTATATTAATTATTTTTTGTATAACATATTTTTGTAGATTTAGTAATTTAAAAGTAATAATGATAGGTGTTCTACCACTGGACTATTAATCTTGAAGTTATCCAAAACTATGGCTAACTCTGATTCCCTAAGGAATAATATTATTTCCGGATGTATCCTTTTTAAACAAATATACTCATTATTGTTACTAATAAAAACGAGAATTATACAGCAGTAACTAACAATGATAGTGATAAAGATGAAGATAATGATAATGTTAATAGTAATAGTGATAATAATAATAATAATTAATAATAATAGTAATAACAAGTAATAACAATAATCAATAACAATGACAATAAATAACAATAATAATAATAAATAGTAATAGTAAATAATAATAACGACATTAATAATAATAATAATGATAATAACGACAGTAGTAACAATAATAAGAACAATAATAATGAGTGAAACTAGATTTTATAGACGTGGAAATAGATATTGAAGATTTATTATCGAATCCATTCAATACACAACCTCCACCGTTGAATGAGTTAATTCGTATAACTGGCTTTAACAAGGATTGGATTATGTTTATGTATCGAAATTTCAAGCAGGTTAAAAGATTTCGTTGCTAAAATTGGATTAATTTAAATTTACTCTCTTGTTATTTTAA
>NW_018109435.1:0-2360 GCF_000183805.2 Loa loa | reverse complement strand
AGGAATTATTTTGATGTTTTAAGATTTTCTATGATTTCTTATCAAAATTTAATATATGCACTGAGAGTAAGAATATCTCGAAATGATAAATTTCAATAACTGAATGTATATTTTCAGCAAATTTTATTAGCTAGAAAGAAATTTGAAAAAAGTTGCTCTTTTATAATTCGATTAAACAAAAACTGAGGAAAATTCTCCTTTTTTTAAGGAAAAAATTGCTCATTATTAACGGAAACTTTTAGGAATCAATGCTGCCAGACGATGATGATGTGGACGATATAAAGCCACCGGTCAATTATAAAGCAATGTTTGAGGGTGCATCAGAACCGAAGTATACCGATATGGAGTTGTTTGTAGAATTACGATACTGGATTGTGCTTGCTTTATTTATATTTTTACTCATTATTTATCGTAGTTTTTTGCCTCCGCTCCAATGTGATACCAAATTTCAGTAGTAAATTTGATCCTCACAAATTATCATTGATTATCATATTGTACGAATAATATTTATACAGTAACAGATCAATAAATTTTCCATTTTTGCTTTTACGGCAAATGCTATATCGTGGTAATAGGATCTCAATATGTTTCTCCTAATATCTCAATGATTCTCGCAAGGAAATTCCTGTTTTCCATGAGCTTGTAATATATTAATTTCTTCTCACAATGAACTGATAACTGACCGCTATAACAGTTACCAAAACGATGATTTGCTCAACTTGTGGGTGATAATTATTTGTGTCCATATCATAAATTGGAAGTTTGCATAGGTAATAAAGATGGGAGGAAACTGATAGAAATAAGGACATCGAAGAAGTGGACAAAATTAATTTGCATAACGCGCATACTTCAACAACATATTTGATAAAGCAGTGAATTGAGGAGGATGGCGGTAAAATTTGAATTTCAACTTATTGCTTTTGACAAAACCAAACGTCCGATCATTTCAACGATTAATTGTGTGCGTGCTAATTAACTATGATTTCAGTACGATGGTTATTAAACAATCATACTAGTGATCACACCTGAAAATATTTGCTCAGGTATTTTGGGTTAGAGGAAATTTTAAAAAAATTCCTTAATTTTAGATGATTTTAGTGGAAATTTGGCAAAGTTTTTGCTATTTCTGATCAGTGTATTATCGATTGAGATATTGATTGTTATCACAAATCACTTATCGTGTTATCCGCTAGTAGTCGACGTGGCGATTTCCATTTAAGTATTTTGGATTAAAGAAAATTTCCAAAAAATCCTTAACTTTCAGGTGATTTTAATGAAAATTTAACAAGGTTTCTGTTATTTTTGATCAGGATGCTATCGGTCTGAGATATTGATTGCTGTTAAAAATCAACAATTATGCTAGACACTAGCCACCACACCTGGAAGTATTTGATTAGGAATTTCGGACCGAAAAAAATTTTGAAAAATCCTTAATTTTTCGGTGATTTTAGCGAAAATTTTACCAAGGTTTTTGCTATTTTTGATCAGTGTGTTGCCGATCTGAGATATTACTTACTGTCAAAAATCACTGACTGTTACCCATTAGCGCTAACATCTGAAAATATTTGCTTAGTTATTTTGGATTAAAAGAATTTGAAAAAAATCCTTAATTTTTAGGCGATTTTAGTGAAAATGTCACAAGGTTTTGCCATTTTTGACCAATGTTATTTCCAGGATGTTCGCTCTTTCTGGTATTTTGTTTCTCAAAAAGCAATGTAGGAAGCATTTTTGTTCAGCTCACCTAGTGGCTTATTTACCGATAGATTTACTTGACGTTATTCACAGAGAAAGCATGTTTAAGTCATCATCCTGTAGTTTAGATATAGTTAGCTACTGTAATATTTGCAGGGTAAATTTATAAGAAGTATGAATCAGATAGGAAAAGACAAAACCTATTATTAAATTTGTTGTTATCATGGCTATTTTATTAAATTTGTTGTTATCAAGCATTCATTCGGTTGTTTATGCAATCCTTCATGATCGATCGATGTCAGATATCAAATTGTTAATAAATGGCTGATCTCTGATTTGTATGATTGATCTCTGGTTTGTATGATTTTCAAATTCAAAAGGCCACGTTGAAATACTTCTTTTTTTGTTTTATTACAATAACTTGTTACTGTAATTCATTTGCATATAACATGATTATATGAAAAAATGCAAATTTTATTTGGGTGAAAGCACATTTGTATTCCCTTTTGATGGCAATGATAAATGGCTAATAAATTATATTCTATGGTTAAATCATATTATTAAAATTCAAATCATATGAGTTCCAATACATTTATGATTTATCAGTCGCTAATTTCAACTTTTCATTGTTTTATCAGTTTCTGCTTTATTTCCGCCATATTTCCTTT
>NW_018109434.1:0-2364 GCF_000183805.2 Loa loa | reverse complement strand
TGTAAGATGATATAAACGAATGATCCATTATTATTATTACTAATCAATTCATTGGAATTCAATCATAAACTAATTGCAATTTGTCCTATCTCCTTTAGTAATTAGTAACAGAATTGACGCAATTTGACGGATATGATTTCGACTTTAAGGAATATTTGTAGCGTAATAATATATGAGTAAAAGATAATTGCTAACGCCATATTTTTTAAATCTTCGTCGGATAAGCCAGCAGCAATTTTATCTCCCACTTCTCTACAAGTGAAAGCTTTCTTTAATAGATTGTTAAGATACTGAATTTCATTTTCGTTGTACGTTCGGTCATCTATTTCGCCTGAAATTTCAATTAAATTTTCACTAAACTTCCCGTTTTTCAGATGTTTCAACAGCAAATGCATCATGCAGTGAAATTCATTTCAGTTCCCTGATTATGGATAAGTATCACATCGACTGAAATATAACTTCAGAACATTTCATTCAAAGCTAAAATTCAAAAGGTCTACCTGTTGCTAAAGAAGTATTAAATGATACTACACGGCCCAGAACGAGTATAAGGATAACAAGGCATTTAAAATCCATCGTTAATGCATGGAAACAAGCCATTTAAAATCCAAGCTGTAAATTACAAAATGTATTCAATGATTTCGATAACCTGTACGACTTTGTTGAATTATTTCACAATTATCAGGGAATTTCGATTTCTTAGAAGTTTATTTAAATGGACCCAATCATTTTGGATTTGTGATTAATCTGCTTGCTAAAATATGCAATTTTCTACGAATTATTCTTTCATAAGAGAAGTTTTTATATTTGGCCAGTTTATTGCATGTTTCTTTTGATGAGCAACAGTAAATGATTGGTAGGTAATACAAGTAAGAGTCAGGCCTAAATTCATTGTGGTTCAGTGTGAAACAATCAAAATAAATTCTGTCATTCGTGTTTTAGCCATGATGAATAGTCAAAACTATAAAATAAGTAGAAGAATTTATCGAAACGAATTTGAGGGGACAGTTTGTGACAACAGACAAGCTGGTTATGAATTCTTTTTCTGAATGAAAAGATGCGCCTTTTATGTTGAATATAATTTCAGTCAAAAATCAAAAAAAAAGTCGAAATTAATCTCAGTTATTGCTTTTGTGTTGAAAATTGAATAGCATACATTGTGTAATCGAAATTGTCCACATAATTTATGCAAAAAAGTAATACTGTCATAAACAAGTTTTTATAGAAATTGGGATTAACAGAATATATCCCGTCACATGAAAGTCTTTGGATGAACAGTGTAAATTTGCATTTTTGTCAGAAATATGAAACCTCACAGATCAAAATGAATCATCGACTATTGTCGTTTTTTTCATTTAAGAGCAAACAACGGTAGCAGAAATTCAATCCTGAAAATATTGTAAGAGATTGAAGCAATATTTCGAATTCTATTCCTCCCTTACTTTGATCTAATTCCTAAAACTGAAAGAACCAGTACTCTTAAGTAAGTTGTTGCTTAAATTTGCAATTCATTAAGAAAAGTACGGCTAATGTAATTCCAACCTGAAACGTCTTTTCTTCTTTAGCACTGGAAATCCTCCTTTACTCTTATATCTATGAATTTTGATCCAATCAAAAGTCATCACTTTTCAATCAGAAATGGACAATGGACAATTGATATTAGACGAATGACGCTGCAAAGCTTGTATGTTTCAATGAAAAACGATTCGTAGAGAACAGAGAATGATTAAGTGAAAAGTAATTATCAGTAACTGCAGGGTACCATCCAAATTAACTTTATGATATTCAACTTTGTATTGCACATTCTGATCAGTGACACTGGTCGTACTTGTCGTGGTGCGGCAATAACTTGAATGTCCATTGTAATGCTAACGTAATAGCAGTTTCTGATAAGGAATACTGCGATATTAATTTAAAGTGGATTAACACTGAGAGGAGGTGCGGGATTGATTACGCTAATATTCATCCATAGATTGTTTAACAGAATCCTAAAGATTAATCGATGTCGAATGAATGCCTTTTTTAAAGGCTTCCGAAATGAAAGGAATCCAATAGTAATGATAGACAGACGATGAATATTTTTATATTGCTATAACAAATATCGCAGTTTCAGCGATAAAAACATCTGGGAAGAGGGTGGCATAGTGTTAATGTTCCACGGGTAATTAATAATAATAATAATAATAATAATAATAATAATAATAATAATAATAATAATAATAATAATAATAATAATAATAATAATAATAATAATAATAATAATAATAATAATAATAATAATAATAATAATAATAATAATAATAATAATAATAATAATAATAATAATAATAATAATAATAATAATAATAATAATAATAATAATAA
>NW_018109433.1:0-2364 GCF_000183805.2 Loa loa | reverse complement strand
CGATTCTCAAAAGGTTCACAAAATTTGCGAATTGGCCACAATTTTATGGAAAAGAAAAGGGTTATTTTAGATTAAAAAAATTCAATTCACTTTGAAGATCACTTTGAACAAATCGGAAGACGATTGACATTTAGAGAAACATGGATAACTCAAAATGTTCGAAAGTATCGTGAACAAATATTCCTCCAAAAGCCAATGGTTCTCTGGTGTTAAATAAGAATTATGTTAATTATAGCTGCTTTTCAAGGTGACTAATTAAGAAAATAAAAGAATTAAGTTGAACAGACAACTCCAGCGATGTGGTAAAACTTGTTAGTAAACAACCCCAGTCACAGGAATCAATGATTTTCCCAATATTTCATTCCACCAAAAATAGCCAGGCACATTTAATTTCCTGTGATATGATTCGTTTGTATATGTCTTCGCAAATCTCTTGCAAATTTGGAACTTTCATTGAATGCATATTAACCTTTCAGCCGCTCATTGGTATGAGATCGTCGCTGAATTGGATTTTTGCATATGGATTGATAAATAAAATGAATAGATAGTCATATGAACTGACATGAGAATTCAACTGTTGTGATTAAGAAGGGCCTTTCTCTTCCCAAAAATTAAGATGTCGTTATTAGAGGAAAAAAATGATGATATACCATCTGATCTGATTTGAACTGACCTGACCTTAACTTTTAGCGCAGCAAATAACAACCTCTGTATCTTCTTTTATTCAATTCAATTTGGCATAAATAACAAAATAAATTTAATGTAATTTAACGCAAATAAACGTAAAGGTGTCGTTTGTATTACATATAAGCATAACTATCTAATATATATATTTATAAAAAATAAAATTAAACCATCTATTTGTCGAACTTTCAATTTTTCATATTATTATAATTGTACTTAAAAAAGACACATTCTTAATCGAGTTTTAATTTCAGAGGATATATGTAACAAGAGAAAAAAGAAAGGACGAATTAATTAATTGATTAAAATTTTTATCAATTCTGATTGTCTAACTTTTTTATCGAGTTTGTTTCCACCGATTTCAATTACAGCAATTATAAACAACAATGCTTAACATTATCAATAAAAAGAAGTACCTTGGCATAAATGCATCAAATAAATTTGAAACTGTTTTTTATAAAGCGTATTCGAAATAAGTTAAATGAAAATAACTAAATTGATGCTGTATTTAATTAAATCAAAAATCAAGCCTTACAGCAACTCACCGGATAAATAAAATACAAAAGTTGGAATTCATTTTATAAAACTATAAATATCCTTTTTATGCAACTCATTTCCATATCTCTTCACTTGTAAGCAAAAATATCGCTTTCTTATCACCAACATATCAATTTGGTCCCTTCACATTATCATATCAATGTGGCCGTCTATAGGCAAATCTATGATACCAAAAAATATCAATAAATCATTCTGACTAATGTAAAACCACCAGCTAAACGTTACCTACTTGCTTTAATAATTCCTGCAAAATTTTTTTTAATCAATTTTTGCAACCGCAAAAGTTTGTGCATAATTCAAAATTTACGAAAAATTTTATTTGCCATTCAATTTTTTAAGTATAGATGTTGGTGCATAACATACAAATTCCGGATGCCTTTCTCATCAATAATAATAAAAATAATAATATTAATGAGAATAACAACATTAATAATAATACTAATAATAATAATAGTAACAGCAATAATAATAATAATAGCAATGATAATAGTAATAGCAATAATAATAATAGTAATGATAATAATAGTAATAATGAATCAAAATTTTGCATTTAACTTTTGATTCATTTCGTGAAAAATACCGAAAATGGGAGAAATAAAGTGTAAAAATAAAATGTGGACATGAATATGTCATTTAATTAAAAAGTGTTAATGCAAAATTTTTTCACTAGTACATAAAATTAATCATCATATGTATTTATATATATACAGTTACATTTGTATTTATAATCTATATTTAGACTTATGTTTATATTTATAGCTTACATTTATATATATATATATATATATATATATTGCTTCTAGGTTTTCAGTTTCCAATTTCTAGCACAATTTCAGATAACTCAAATAAAATTATTAATGTAACTGCGAAAATTTTAAAGTAGGTCAGCAATTTTTTTTGTATTATACAGAATAAAATTACTTTCAGTTGTATTTTGCTATGAAATGTTGCTTTTTAATTAAGTTTTAATGCGTAGTTTGTTTTAATTCAATAATTCTTTGAGGTGATAAAAAGTGCTGCTAATGAATTGTGAAAAATGTGCACATTCATTTAGTCAGTTAATTAGTTATTTATTGTGCGACAAAAATTAAGGAATGGAAAAAAACTATTTGCATGTAGGAC
>NW_018109432.1:0-2365 GCF_000183805.2 Loa loa | reverse complement strand
AAAACAATAACATGAATCAGTGAGAATCGTAAGGGTTGCTAATAGTATATTGTGAATACCAATGAGTAATGGTATCATGAATCGCGTTCTTTTCATCGTTGCGGGATATTTCGGGAATTAGTACCTTAATGAAAGAAGACATTGTGAATTCGAACACATTTTAACGTGTGAAATTCAAGATTAACAGAAACTGAAATTGTCCCTTTCCGGAATTTGGGGAAAAGGACTGATGATTGAATGTTTTCAAAAAACATAACAAATCACTGATTTCAGCATCACACTTGCTTTTTGCTTTGCAAAAGCAGAAGCGAAAACTGAATAAATTTGTAGGAAGCAAAGCAAATATCAATGAATTCGTTTTAAATCCGAATAATCTTTGCTCCAAACAACTGTATGCCATGAATAAAAAACAGTTTTTTCTTTTTTTTGTGATGAATTTTGCAAAATTTACAGTAATGCTCTGATTATTTCGCAATTTTTTGCATGTCATAACATTGTCTTTTTGTACTTCAATTTATCTGCAACCCTTTTCATGAGGTTTTCGTCGGGGATTAAAAGCATATTCATCAACTATCGAGTTAGAGATAGGAAATTTGAATGTAAGAGAAAAAAATATGAGAAATACTGCTAATCGTGCAGATCAAAAGTTACTTGAACCTTTGGTCGTTTAATTCCATTCAATGTGATATAAAAAGGCTTCTATTCGAGCATTCCTACCATTTTGAAAATTTTGCATTTTGCCTTGTTCTTCATTATGTCAATGACACAGATCATTTGGTTCAGTCTTCTGCTTTGCGTCACTTTGGCTTATAATAAAACTTTCTCTCCACTTAATCCCCCCGCATATCATTATCCTGGCTATAACCCAGGTGTCAGTCTGAACCTTTGCCATACATCTGATATCGTCGACAACAATTTGGAGACATTGCCTGACCATAATGACGATACATACAAGAGCGACCGGGAACAAGTGACGATAATAACAAATGATGAACAATCCCAGGAAGTCACCGACGGCTTCGCTTATAATATCGAACGGGAAAATACTGATCGAGAATTGTTGGGAATAAACGTTGACAAAGATCTCTTCCCTGAACTCATCTGCAATTTATCACCATTTAATTTAGATACCAGTACAAGCAATATTGGTGGAGAATTACCGGGAATAAATGGTAAGGTATTACGCAATCACTTTTTCTTCCAACCCTTACAGTTCAAAAAATCGCGTGAAAATGAGATTGCAAAAAATTAAGGACGATACTGATTTCGTTACAGCAGAAAATTCGCAGTTATTTGATCTACGATATCCGTCCATTAAAGAAAATTTTTTGTCCCTAATATATGAACATTTTCTAGAAAAAGAAAGTGAACATTTTCTAGTAATTCAAGTGAAATGTGATGTGATAAGCTTATTTTGTGCATTACCAGGATCAGTTTTCAAATTACATTAATTATTTAGCAACTACAGTAATGGAGTGCTAATTACAAATACAAATATTATAAGAGGAGTTTTTTCAGAACAAAATCGTGTATCGGATGCATATCGGATGCATATCGGATGCATTGCGAGCTTTGAGAATCGCGGTGAATATAGAAAATGCAAGAAAACGCACGACGAACCATTCACTTACAAACGCAAACGATCCGATTGTGGACGAACTTTCAATCATTCATCGTTTACCTCTCACAATGAAACACATCAAACTAAACATCAATGTGAAAGCCGTAAGAGATTCTTCACCTTTAAGCACAACATGAAAAGTCACGAGGAGCTACACTCTAGAACTTCTTATTAGTTTCGCAAATTTAGCAAAATTTCAAGCACGTTTTTCTGTCTGGAATAGCAGAATGCACATGAAAATGTGCTGCAGAACATCCGCGACCACGGAGTAATAATGCAAAATTCAATAAATATTGCAATTCAGAAAAGTCATGCAGGAAACGAAGCTAAACTCGTCAAAGTGTCCATTTCTTTTGACGGAGTGAGACAATATTTTAAAAATTTTCGTCTCAGACCTAACTGCAGCACATCCACAATTCGGGCATATACAATGCACGAAAAGGTGTGTAAGTATCAGAAATTGCGCGGCATCCTCAATGCTGCCATCAAAACAGATGCCAATTTATAGTCTCATTTTGACATTGGCTTTCTGATCTGTTTTGTTTTCATTCTCTTTACTATTCAACATATTATAAGAGTAATTAGTGACAGAAACGGCTATTTTTTAAAATTAATTCCTATCAAAAATCATACTGTTTATTCTATTCTTCATGATCGCCCGATATTATAAGAGTTTTTCAGAAAACGAAATTCGTGAGTGTTCTTATCGCAGATGTACTTTTCACACGAACAATCGCAAAGAAT
>NW_018109431.1:0-2367 GCF_000183805.2 Loa loa | reverse complement strand
AAATGATGGATTGTCGAGACTGTATCCACTGAATTTGCAAGCATCCGTTGTATTGTGATTCCTTAACTCTTTATCAATAAAGATCCTGAAAATGCATTCCATCTGGTACTGATGACTGTTTTTTTATTTACAATCATTGAAGAGAAATTAAGAGTGAATAAAGTAAGGAAAGGAAAAAAAAGAAATAATGAAGTGCAAAGTGCAAAGTGCAAAGTGCAACGAGATAAACAAAATTGCTAATATCGAAAAGCCGAAGAGAATTATGTTAAAGCAGTTAAAGCATTTATTGTACAGAGTATTTCCTAGATAAACGATTCATCACATTACACAAAAAAGTATAAAATGCTTTCTCACACCTAAAATGATGAGTCACTCTTCAAATCATCTAAAAATGCTTCTGTCTGAATGGTGAGATTTGCATACATTCGGTAACTAATTTGTAAAGGCTTTATCCTATGTATAAATCTTAGATAAAGCTGTACATCTGGTAAAACAATTTCTATGCAATTTCCTCGTTGTATAAAGAAATCTAATCATATATGTAAATTTTTCTTGCAGCTGAAATTATTGTCGGCTTTGTAAAGACCTAATATGGAGCTATTTCCATGTTGTAATCCACATCCACATTGTTTTTGAGATAAGGATTAAAAGAAATATGCATCCATCCATACAAAAGAGTTCCCACCACCTCACTTAAATCACCAATTCAACACTTTGCTTAATTTCTGTTTTATCCTCCTATAATTTATTTCAATCTATTCCTCGAGACTGAAATAACGATTGTGTCCCATTCATGTTAATTTCTACTTAGTTCATGAACACTGTCTGTATTTCTGATATTTACCTACATCAAACAGATCAACAGATCCTCACCCATCAATTAATAATTCAATCTCAACAAAACAGTTCCTCTCAACTAAACGTGGGAAACTAGCTTCCTTTCAATAAAGGAAGCAAGGAAGTTGAGTTTCATTTGTTACGAAAAAAGAAAACGAAAAAAATTTTTCGCAACGGATATCAAACGTCATTCGACCTCATTTTCGTATTATTATCGTCATTAATTTGTCTTGTCGAAATCGTAATTATTTTGTGTATTTGTGTACTAACAAACCTATCGTAATAAAGATTTAATTATGCAAATTTGAGGTACTATCAGTTAAAGAGCAGAAAGAACCCTCAATCTTTGTCAAGTTGATGAAAATCCTCGACTCCAAGTAAAATATCAAAAAAAGACTATGTACAGTAATAATGCATGGCTGGTTAACAGTCTTACAGTAAATAACATTTTTTTATACCTTCGCAGTGATAGCAATATTTTATAGCTTATGGCTGCTGCAACTATAGGACTGAAGATTGCACTAAGATGAAGGCAGAGAATAATTGAATCCGTGCGAATAAATGCATGAAGCTGTTATATTACATAATGATGTACGGTATGTATAAATGATGAGAATATCATCTGGTTAAGCTTCTATTGCTACTTGCATTAAATTACATACATTCACATTAATTCCAGGTCCACCGAAATTAGAAACGGACAATTTATGCAAAATTGAATAAAGAATTAGAACATATCAGGAAGGGATATGTTCATAAACACATAAATACATAAGTTTGTAGAAAAGATTGCTCTAAACTTTAATATGACTACATTTTCAAGAATGATTGCATTTTTCATTTTCAAGGGAAGGATGGGAGATGTTTAATGGGACATGAGATGGAAGGTAATTTAAATGAGATTTAAAAATACTGATAGGGTTGTGAGTGACGGGGGTCAGATGAACTTCTACGTTTCGTACATATTACTCACATTAATTACGCACATATCTTAGTTTCGGCGGAACTATCGATTAGGAATTTCATAAACACTCTGAAAAGTTATCTGTTGATTACTATTTTGCTGGCCATTCAAGCCATCATTTTATATTTAACAATTAGAGATGTAATAACTGGAGAGAAAGAACAAAACTAGACTATAAACAAAATTAGATTGTAGCAAGTGTTAAGTGTTAAGTAACACTGGTGAAAAATATTAAAAGTCAGTAACAAATAGGAGAGCCTGGAGAGTGCGAAAATTCCCGGCAGAATGCGCAAAATAAATTAGAATCTGTGGAAAATTAACATTTCAACATAACATAACTGACCTCTGATTTAATGAGAGCTGACCATAATACAGAGAAAAAAGAAAGAAATGTAAAGCAATTGATGTATCCCTAATAAGGACAGAAAAAAAATCAATAATGTTACCATTATTAAGGACAGAAAAAAAATCAATAATGTTACCACTATCACGGTCTATAAATTGAATATACTGTACAAAATAACTAACAATGAAAGAAAATACATTTAAATGCCATAATTGCAAAA
>NW_018109430.1:0-2368 GCF_000183805.2 Loa loa | reverse complement strand
TTTAACATCCCTAATTCAACGACCTGTCAATTTAATCGACAGTTAAATTATTGTCCAAGGCAACGACAAGGAGTTTGTTAGTTGATCATATTACTTGCTTTTTGTATAACTCGTTTATCATTGCTTACCAATTCATCGTGTTATACACATACATATTTTTTACCTTTTCTTGTTGTTAACTAGTAATATTGTACAAGAACAATATTACCTCCCGAATAAATTTGTATCGCCGAGAAACGAGTTGAACAGAAAAGCAGTCCCAATAATTGTACTATATTGTATAAGACTGATGAAGGTTACTATCAACGTAGCGGAGTTAAAACAACAAAAAATAAACTACCTAGCTTTTCTCGTAAATTTTATCATTCTTGAAACAGCAATTGATTGCTTTCTCTGATCTTGACAGTCGAAAACCTATTACATTCAAATAAACTAGTAATTCATGCTTAAACTTTAAATTTTTGAAATATTTAAGCGAAATTTTTTTGCCATATTGGTAGCATAATTTCGATTAGCTTAGCATTACTTGGGACTATTGTTTTTAACCATGCAGCAGAATAGTATCAAAAAACCGAAATAATTGCATAATGAAATTATTTGGCCTCTGAGCTAAACAATCTTATGTTTACGATCATTTTGATATAAATATAGATCGGGAAATCGAAAAATTATAATATGAATGCAGCACTGAGATCAAAATTTACTACCATTATCATTCATTTAGCAACATTTCATCACATAGGTGTACGAGTCATCCTATAGCTTGTCTAAAGAAAAGAATAACAGGAATTATGATAATACCGATTCATGAAAAGATCAGGAGCAATGTGGAAACAAATCCGATCGATTTTCAACCTGAATATATCCGTCTACTTCCGTTACAGTTTTTCTTCTGAATTCATTATTCCTTTCCTTTTTTTCGCACTTTAGAACTATCTCCAACAGTTTACATCATTCGTGGTGCATCCCTCAACATACATTAAATTTATTATTTGACAATTTCTTCATTCATCTTTGATTAAGATGTATGAAAGGATATTTATATATATCGATCGATCAGTATTTCAATAGCATTAGTTTTATAATGTAATTTATCTGACAACTATTCTGGCACTCTTGCCAGCTAAATGTAAGCCTAGCAAAAATTCCGTCTAAATTCTTGCAATTCCTCTGAAACATAAACGAATACTGAATCCTACTAATTAACCTTTATATATCTACCTGTGTCAAATTTCTCAGAATGCACCCAAAAGTTCGTTATTCAACTTTAATAAAATTTCTTATCAATCTAAGTAAGTATCAAGACAAACAACAATAACTCATTTTGTTAAGTACCAAAGGCTTCTCGCCTAACTTTGAATTAAATTTCCATATTAGAACATTTATTTTCCAGTTTTTTTAAAATATTTCAAACAGGCAAAACCTAAAATTAATATGCACATAAAAAAATGTAAAATTTTCCATTGATCGATATAAATTCTATAACATTTATAAAGGAGACATGTAAAAAATATAATCGATGAAATCATTTTGTTCATTTCTGTTTTCTGTTCTCTTTTTTTTTTGAATCAAATGAATCAGTGATCGATGTAGTAGAAGTTCATTGAAAAAAGGAAAAAATAAAGTGATAAAACCATAGTTACGGTTTTAGTAGGTTCTATACCTTTGTATGAATATTGTTGAAATTAATTTCTATTTCTACTTCACTTTATGTTGATTTCCATATATACAGTGTCTAAAAATAGTTTCTTCAACAATAAAAAAGGAATAGCGGAACAACTCGCGGTTAAAAAAAGTAACAATGTTAAACACATTGTTTTCGTTTCGTGACCTGATTATTCGTATTTTTTTGGATGGCGCAATAATGGACTAAAGTGGATAAGGAGAAAAGAAGTGATGTATGTGATAACGATAAAACTAACTTCCAACCATCCGGTTATTTTATTTTGCCGAAATAATTGGTTATCAATTTTTTTCTTGACGAATGATAGAAAAGCAACTATTTTTTCGAAATATTTAATTTTGCAATCCAAAACCAAATTTATCATTTCTCTGTCATTTAAATTTAAGTTTAAAAATAAATGTGCTGACTTCCTTTTAGACCGAATTATCCAAATTTCGCAGAAAGTAGACAGAAATCTTTCTAAAACAAAATAACTAATTAAGCGGAATCGTAATTTGATATCGTGTGTTTCCGAAATCATCTGCGCAAAGTTTCTCGACAGGGAAATTCTCTTCCAAAATTGTATCTCTTTTGTCTGTTCATGTAGAATTTCAGTTTCATTTTTTTCGTTTTCTTCTTTTCATTTACGGCAATTATAGCAAACAAGAAGGCATATTACTGCATTCGGTCATTTCACCCACGTTT
>NW_018109429.1:0-2370 GCF_000183805.2 Loa loa | reverse complement strand
AGAGGGTAAAACTACATTACTTCATCATTTGTAATTAATACCTTTAATTAATATATGCTAAGTAATAACATGAAATCATTCTTTCGGACTTCACATCTACCTTAAAGCTTAGTTTTGAAATTTGTTATGAATGTTCATGCGTGTGTGGCTATCTTAGGCTTTTTTTTTCTATTAGATATGTTATACAAATTTATTGAAATAGATTCAATGTTGAGATCGGTTTGATCAAAATTGCAAAATTCAATTCTTCTCCTTCATTTTTTCCTTTTCCAAAAAACGGCAGTGAACATATTTCTGTGGGAAAGAATGATTAAATCGTTTAGGTACAAAATGATTTAACAAAAAGAAGTTCAATGACTGATGCCGGAAATGTTTTTCCTTCTAATAATTTCATTGTTTCTAAAACCGATGGGAGTTGCAGTATTTTCCAATATGCTTTAAATTTCGGCAAATTTTTTTACACAATTTAATACTAAAAGGGAAATGCACATTATGTCATTGAGCCGTTTTGAACAGCAAATATCACTTTTTTGTCAGACATTATGATTTTTATTTGGCTCAAAATTATGGAAAAAAGTATTTAGGCACTTGTAAGATTGAAATTGAATGGAGCAAGTGAGAGAGCAAATTTTCGAATTGAGTTACGGCAAAATTATAGTATTTGAAATATCAATGATACATTTGGTATTCATTGACTTGGCTATTTTATTAAATTTGTTGTTATCAAGCATTCGATTGTTTATGCGATCCTTCATGACCGATCGATGTCAGATATCAAATTGACAATAAATGGCTGATCTCTGGTTTACATGGTTGATCTCTGGTCTGCATGACTTTCAAATTCAAAAAGCCACGTTGAAATACCTTACATAGAATAACTCACACAGGTGTGAGACGGTTTGAATGTGATATATGCGCGAGGAATTTCACTCAGAAATGCAATCTGCTTGCACATATGAGGACTCACACAGGTGAGAAGCCTTTTTTTGTTTTTAGTGCAAGAAGAATTTCTCTTAATCACAGAATTTGAATACAAATGTGAAGATTCATCTAAATGATAGAGCCACATTCAACTTCACTGTTATGCGATGAAGTTTTCCTGTGGAAATCCACTTTAAAATCACATTTGAAGGATCATATGATGAACTGACAGAAACCGAAACGCGCATTGCTATTTCTGGTTTTATTGCATTTTCTGTAAGATAAATTCGTTTTTCCTCGTTGTATTGTTATCATTGTTTTGTTTTATTTGCGCATTAGTATCGTTCCTTTACCATCAAACATATCAAACATTCGATTGTTTATGCGATCCTTCATGACCGATCGATGTCAGATATCAAATTGACAATAAATGGCTGATCTCTGGTTTACATGATTGATCTCTGGTCTGCATGACTTTCAAATTGAAAAAGCCACGTTGTAATACCTTTTTTTGCTTTATTACAATAACTTGCTACTATAATTCATTTGCATATGATATGATTATATGAGAGAATGCAAATTTTATTTGGGTGAAAACACATTTGTAATCTCTTTTGATGGCAATGATAAATGGTGAGTAAATTTATTATTTTCTGTGGTTAAATCATATTATTGAACGGCTAAAATTCAAATCATATGAGTTCCACTACATTTATGATTTGTCAATCGCTAATTTTAATTTTTAATTGCTTTATCAGTTCCTGCTTCACTCTCACCATATTTCCTTCTCCAAGCAAATTTCCGAATTTTCCCTATTTAAAAAAAAAGGAACAAAAAAAGTACGAGTAAAGCCAATAATATATATCAATCCTTGGCTAAATTCGGAACATTTTTCATCGGTTTAAAGCTAATAATATAATGAATTCAACATTTTAATGGAAGAATTCAAACATGAAACCAAAACAAAAGATTAACGAAAGATTATCGAAAGTAGGAAGCAACAACAACAACAATAAAACTGTTCCGGAAATTCCCAAAATGCAATTCAACCAATGAAAACTAACTGCCAAATATGACAAAATATTGATAAAAAGTATTTTGCAGTATTTTACTCCGAATGTGGACTACGTAGTGTTCAGTTGATTGTATGTAATGTGCTGGAAAAGTCTCGGTTGGAAATGTGCTGGAATTGTTTACAGCACTCTTATCCATGAATATCTGAAAAACTTTTGTTTTTAAGGAAACTCCTAAAAATAGTTTTTAATAAAAAATTATTAAAAGCGGTCACTTTATTAGAAGAATCATGACAAATCATTACTACACTGTATTACATCAAAATGCATAATTTGTCTTATATTGATGAACTAATTAATTAAGGATAATTGAACCATTGATGGATAATGCATTGGGAAATTTTAATGAAATTTCAATTCATTACCACTCAAGTTT
>NW_018109428.1:0-2370 GCF_000183805.2 Loa loa | reverse complement strand
CCGAAATATTTATTACTATGGACCAGGTACTGTTATTTATATTTTCCATCTTTCTGTCTAATAACTATATCAGATTGTTTTCGTTATCCTTTTAAATCATGGAAATCATTATTCGCATTCATAGTTGTTAGTTCGATTACTTGTAACTTGCTCGTAAGATGATCTATTACATTGGTTTCTATTATTATTGCTTCTTCTCTGGTTAGTACTCCAATTTGTATTTTAGGTGACAAATGTGAATTGGGTATTTTATTCCCAAATGAAGCTATTTTGAGTTCCTATTCTTCAGCTTCAGTTAATTTCAGCAAATTTGCCAGTTCTTTCGATATGAATGATAATTGTTAATTAATGTCAAAAAATGCTAGAACTTATCCTTGAAGAACAGATATTTCTGGGTTAAAGACCCTTGCATTTTTGCATTAAAGTATAATTTCTTTATTTGCTTTAGGTATGAGTTTTGTTGACAAACCGTTGTCACCTACTTCATTTGCATTTTTTCAATTACGGGGCGTAGTGTATTTGTCTACTATCGGCAAGCTTTTTTGATGTAATTGATGGCATATCAATGTGATTTTTTACAATAAAAGCATTGTAACATAGTTTTACAATCTACTATATTAACCTCTCTTGCCTCTTTCATGCAAATCCCAAAGATTTTTTTTTTCTTTAAACATTCCATTCGTCCTTTGAGTGTTGGATAGAAATATACCATTCACTATCCCAATGATCATTAGTATAAGAAATGCAAGTGCATTCTCGGTCTTCATAAATGATTTGGAAATTCGTCCGGTATGATTTAGTATCAGTTAATTAATGAGGAATTCATTTGTTTTCGTTTAGGATTTGACCCCCTTTTATTTTGACCCCTTTCAATCTTCATTATAGAAAATTGACTTTTCTACCCTTGATTATTTCTACTGATCAATTTTCTGAAGACTCAATTTCATAACCAACCAACTTGGGTCTTCTTCATGTTGTTGATAAACATTTTCTAATATCCCATTTAATAATATACTTTCAATCGCTATCTCTATACTGGAGTGTTCGAGATTCTCTCTATGCATCTCCAGTTGCCGAAGTGCTCTTTCCATAGTCTCAACAGTTGTCATCCACTTTCTATCAACTTCCTTGATAGGGTGGACATCATTGTAAAGGGATTTGATTATTGCAGAACGAATACCATATTTTCCCAGTAATACATTTCTTATTACATCATAATTTCCTGAAGACGATATCATGACCTCTTATCGCTTGCATTGAATAAATGCAAGAATGACCGACCGCCCATAATAGCATGTGTAACTATATGTTTCCAATGTTTTGGTCGGATTTTTATACCTTAGGATGGTCCTAAAGATTTAGCATTTTTGGTACTAAATCTGAAGGAACTTTGGAAATGCAAATTAAGGAATATTGTACGTCAAAAAAACTGTCACTTATTAATTACTTAATTATTACAATATTTAAATCATTCAACGAGCTAATAATTACTATAATCATTTTTCACAGTACCTCATTTCAATCCTTGAGTTATTTGTTACCATAGTTAGCACAAATTATGACAGAGTCGCAGATGACTTTGGTGACGATAATTGTGTCGCATAAATTTTTGATATATTTTTAACATTGATTCAATTCACAATCTATTTAATAACTTGCTACAGAATAAAACATTAAAGTTATTGGAAATTTAAAGTCTGCATAATGACACAAAGACATTTGGAGAAAGTAAAACAATCATCCATAATAATAATAGTAATAAGAATAGGGGCTGTAACCATATCCTCTGTATCCACCGTAGTATGGATAATAAGGATAACCATATTGAGGAAAGGATGGGAAGCCCCCACTTGGCATTTGAGGAAAAGATGAGAAGCCTCCACCTGGCATCTGAGGAAAAGATGGGAAGCCTGTACCAGACGCTTGAGTTAAACCCCTGAGATAAAGTTGAAAAAGCAGTGACAAAGGGTTAACAGTAGTAGTCGGTGGAGGTGAATCAGATCGATCTCCTGTTCGACGGGTCACATTAAAAGTGAATGTCTGTATTCCGTTAGCATTACCGTTCAACGACTAAAATATAAAATAAAGTTATAGTAAGAAAGTTGATGGTTAAATAAACAGTAATGCTTACAATATGTAACATTTTAAGGTTTGAAACTAATAAGGGGAATAAAACTTACATTAGGGCCTGCGAAATTGGTAACGAACGATTGAAGGGTTAGTACAGTTACTTGTGCATTCGTTTCAGTAATTGATAATATTATACTGAAAATGAAAGAAAACATTAGCAGATATATAAAATGAATGAATGATATGATAACAGCAAATACTTTAACTTACATTACTGTCAATGCAATTAAACATTTGGTG
>NW_018109427.1:0-2371 GCF_000183805.2 Loa loa | reverse complement strand
CGGTGGTTTCACTTCAGATTCTTCGATCTCCAACTTTTCTTTAAGGTATTTAACAGTATCTTCCATTGTCTATTCTGGGTTCCTGCACCTCTTTTTTAGACCCTTAGCCATGTCTTCTGGTATTCTATTAGTTACCACCACATCCAGCTGTGCCGTTTCCATGCTTTCTCCTAATAAGCCTTTTAGTTGGGATTGTAAGTTCAAAAGCCCCCTTATCATTCTAAACGATTCTTTATTTGAGCATCGAACTCTTTTTAAGCTTTTATACAGTTCCTTTATTCTTTGTTTTTTATCACCAAATCGTTCATACAAATTTTCTAGACCCAGTGGGTAATTTTCTTCATTTACCATGATGTCACATATTTGTTCTCTTGCTCCTCCTTTCAAACTACTTAACAGATGCTTGAATTTCTGTGTGGGCGTTAAATCCGTTCTCTGAATTGATTCTTCAAACTGGCTAATAAACTGGCCCCACATTCCCAGGCCGCCATCAAATTCTACCGGTTTAAAAGTCGGTGGTTTACTGGTCGTGATTATCTTTTCAATTAAACCTTCTAGATCTCATGCCCTTACGTTGCTGCTGCTTCATGATCTGTCTTTCCACACTTCATTTTTTATGATTGTTTCACTTATTCGATTTAGTAAGAAGTGAAGCTCTTTCACAATAAAGCTTACTTTCTTAGTCAAATAGACAGTCTTACACAAGTAATCGTATAACGTAACGTTATTCTCCCATTCATCTGCTGAGCGTAAATATTCTTTCCACTATATCCCTAAACCATTTGCCTCGGCGATTATACCGTCCAACACTATTATTTGTTCCTCAATATTCGGTTTTTGTCGTTTTAATCACTCCTTCGAATCTTTTTTTTGTAACTCTCTTGCTAGCTTAACAACCTTTCCTGCAATGTTCTCAAGAGACTTCAAATTCTTCTAATGAAACAGGAAGAACTTCCTTTCCCTGCCTCCTTTACATTCATATTTCTTTTTACCCTCACTTTCAGTTTTCATTATAAGCTGATCTGAATAAGACTTACTCGCCCCGTCACTTCTTTCTTGACTGAGCCCTTCTTCCTTAATTGAACTCTTAGGTCGCTTCCTTCTTAATTGAATTCTTAGGTCGCTTGTTCGGGCGGGCTGGTTGGACCAAATTTGTCATCGATTTCAACCGTGACAAAGACGAGGGTTCTTTCTGCCTCTTTAGTTGATAAACTTGGGCAATTAAACCTTTACAAGAAATTTGTCAATATAACAATGAATTCAGCAATTACGACCTCGATATGACAAATTAGCGACGATAACAATATCAAAAGGTAATCCAATGACGCTCGATACCGTCTATCCAACTGACCTTATGAAACCCATCTGAGAAAATGCTCCTATGTTCATGGCCCTCCTAGTACAGCACAGATTACTAGAATTGGAGCTCTGTTAGTGAACGCAACACAATGGTAATCTTCGTATAACGAAACATTCTCCCATTTATCATCATTTGCTGAACGTAGCAATTCTTTCCATCCTATCTCCAAATCATTTGCTTTGGAGATTATGCCGTCCAAAACTATTACTTGTTTCTCAATATCAGATTTTTGTCCTTTAAACATTCTATCGTTCTTTCGTAACTTAATCCTTCTGGTAAATCCTTTTCTCGTAGTTTTACTGCTTTTTCAACAACTTTTCTGCAGTATTCTCAAAACATTTTCAAATTTCTTGTAATGAGATAAAAAAGAGAACATTCCTTCCTTGATTCGTTTATACTCATATTTCTTTTTTCGACTTCACTTTCAAGCTTTGTTATGAGCTGATAATTTCTTCGCTTCATTCTTGATTGAATAGACCTACTCACTTCTTTCCTAATCGAATCCCTAGATCGCTTGTTTGGATCCGGCTGGTCGGACCAAATCTTATCGCTGATTTTCTTCAACCGTGACAAAAACCAAAGGTTCGTCCTACCCTTTAGTTGGTAGTACCAAACTTGAGTAATTAAACCTTTATTACGATAAATTTATTAATACAACAACGAACTTGCAATTACGACATCGATATAACAAATTAATGACGAAAACGCTAAGAACGAAGAAGAGCAAATCACGCCCAGTATCCTCGGACCAACCGACCGACCTCTTGAAACGCATCTTTCGAAATGATTTGGCGTTCAGAACCTTCCTCTTCTTCGAGTGGGAGGGTCCTTGTACCGTTTTATGATTACAAGAATTAGCTTCCTTATGGAGCGCCCACTGGTATAGGGTTAAGACAATATGAGTATATACAGCAATGATGGCTTTCAACAAAGGGGATTATTGTTCCCTTGTTTCCATTCGTGATATCAGTGACAAACCGATTACCAATTGCTTTGAAATATTTCCGGATT
>NW_018109426.1:0-2372 GCF_000183805.2 Loa loa | reverse complement strand
ATGCATCAGTATGCAACACCCCGAAGTATTATATTTGTAGTGAAGTGAATTCTACATAGGATTTCTTTGCTAGAATTTATTAGAATTACGATCTTCGAAACTTAATGAGATAATCATAAATCCCAGGATGAAGTGAAACTGGTCATTTAATTGTCAACGAGGTCAAATATACTAGTGGATACGTTGCAAGTTTAGCCCAGGATGTAGTCAGTGAAATTAGAAAGGAAGTAAAGAGTGCGCCAATTCGCGTTGTTGCTCAATCAAATAATCGAGATGAAGAGTAAGTCAGACTTGATTGTTTCTTGGCTAATAGATCAATCTAGAATGGAATAACATCGAAAGGAGTTGATTACGACAATATTCGTTCATAAAATGTGTTTGATAGGAATAACATTAATTCGGTGTCGAATGAGAATGTTTTGACGGTTTCCGAAATAGGACGAATGCTATAATAATTATGGACAGACGATGAACAATTTTACCGTAACAAATATCTCAATTTTAGAAACAACGAACACATTTATATTGGGCACAATATCAGAAACGACGAAATATTCATAAGGGTTGGTAATGTATTAGTATTCAATGGATTTGACGTAAACGCATGAACCATTCTCGTAGATGATAATAACAACGAAACATTGATAACAAAGTTTGAGGACTGGAACGTTTGGCTTGTTTATTTGCTCTTATTGTTTTTTTAATTTACTTCAGTTTATTCGCAATCTTTAATATTGTGAAGCCATTTTCTCATTAAACGCTTGTTAATTCTTCAAAGTTTGACTGCGTTTTTTACGTGATTGCAAGTGCTGTCAATATTTATCAAAAATGTGCTCGTTGTAACTTTATTAATTATGTAAAATTATCCTTTTTCAGCAGAAGGAATTCCTCTTCCTTAACAGTCATCAAGTAATAGCCTTTCATTTTACTGTGGTCAATGGCACTAAGTCGGAGGATAGCGAAAAGATATTCAAGTAAGATATTTAGAATATTCAACGCCACATTCATAATCAGTTTCCAAAGTTACATATTGGTGTATTGCGGAAATGTGGGCAGGGTAAACGATTCTGCTGGCTTTGCCTTTTCTCTGGTCTGATAAGACTATGGATATCATTTTTTGTTTGCAGTAGTACATTTCCAGATATATCGCTGTGTATGCTACCTTTACTTGATGAATCATCGATGACGGGAGTTGATTATCAAGTTGGAACGGAATTTGATTTTTATACCGGTACTGTATATGCGATTGTTGCTGTTCCAACAATTGTTTCCATAAATTCACCGAAAGAATTCTTTTCGAGCGATATAAACGATTTCCGTCAATGGTATAATGATAAACCGAGAGCGATTCAATTTCTTAGTCAGCTGTTAGGGCCATAAAGACATTGTTATGAA
This sequence comes from Loa loa, assembly GCF_000183805.2. NCBI lineage: Eukaryota > Metazoa > Nematoda > Chromadorea > Rhabditida > Onchocercidae > Loa > Loa loa. The sequence goes on along the minus strand of NW_018109426.1, from coordinate 977 downwards.
GATGCGATAAATATTTGGTAATATATAAAAACGGATGATTCATTTGAAGTGTCAAATATTGTACGAAATATGCAAATTATACAGCCAATTTTTGTGCCTTGAAAACAGCTATAATTAGTCCTTTGATTAATGAAGCAACGATGAAAGTATGTTAGTTGACTATGTGAATGAAACGTTGCCTTCGTGGATAATAAATGAAATTTTCGAATTCATCAAGTTGGGTGACGTTAATATCATCAACTGTTTAAGTGATGCTTTATGTTTGTTTTTATTTTTTGACCTGAATTGAGTTGGCACCCAATTCTGTGTTCACCTTAACTGAGATAACCTGTTATCAGCTTGGTGGATGGATCGAGTTAAATATAGAATGGAAAAAGTGGAGTTTCTGAATAACTTATGAGTTAATATATGAAAAAATGTGCAACTTCTAAAATGTTGAAAAAATTTTCTGAATTTATGAATGTTTTTCTCAAAGCATTTCGAACTTTAGAATGAATATTTGAACCTTCGAATTTTCTTTCATTTTTTGAATTACATTTCTGAATTAATGGAAAAATATATTAAAGACCATTCCACAAAAAAGCACTGTAAAGAAGGAAGTCTTGATTAGATAAAGTAAACAAAAATGATATATTTCTTACATATGCATATAAAATTTCTTGTATTGATGGAAATAAACGGTACTATTTAGAGATTTTTATTGGTATGTCATATTTTTGTCGTATTTCAAAATTGCAACAAGAATGAGATACGAATAACTGTTCTATATGCATCGATGATCTTAATTATTAAAGTACGGTTGAAGGATGAGTCTTACTAGATGACAATGATGACCAAGCTAGTACTGGTACTAATCATTAAAATAATCATTTCTGATTGATGATCTTAATCATTATTGCTTGCGAGGGGCAATCTGCAAAAAATTCATTTCATTCATTCTTCTTTTTTTTCTGATTTTGTTTGTCTATAAAATTTAG
>NW_018109425.1:0-2374 GCF_000183805.2 Loa loa | reverse complement strand
ATGTTTGTTGTGAATCCAATTTGATTTGGTAATTTCTGATAGTTAATAGAAGAGAAAGGGAGAGAGAGAGGGAGAGAGAGAAGAAAAAGGAGAAGGAAAGATGAATGGAAAAACGATATAATTGTAATTATAATGTGGCTTCTTTCTCTTTACAACAACAACAACAACAACAACAACAACAACAACAGATAGCAACAATAACAACAACAACAACAGCAACAACAATAACAACAATAACAACAACAACAACAGTAACAACAACTGTTTATAAGCATCAACAACAACTATGAATAAAAAATAACAACAATAACAACAGTTGTTTATAAACAACAACAACTGTTTATAAACAATAACAACAACGATTGTTTATAAACAATAACAACAACTGTTTATGAACAATACCAAGTGTTTACTTATACATCCAATATTTTTGCTAAAACGTATTTAGTAATGATTTTACAATTTTTTTTTATTTTTTTATTTAATTTCATTTTTCCGATTCAATAATTTTAATGATAAGACAAAAATAGGAAGGAAATTGAAAAAGTTAAGTTTTTTTCTTTTTTTTTTTTAATGGTAGTCAATAATCATATTAATGCCAGACTTTTTGTTTTATTCTTTGTGCTCATTTAGTCTTTGTATTTTTGCTCATAGACTAATCAGATATGAATAATTTTTTAAGTCATTAATTAAAAAAAAAAAGGGCCAGCATTTAGTTAATTCAATTATTTATCTTTTTGCTATTTTTGTTTTTTAATATCTCTTAATTTGACAGCACTTTTGTTTTTTTTTTTTTTTTTGTTTCAACCATATAGCCAATGTTTTCCTATCATTTTTTGATTTCCTGTATGAAGCATTCATTTTCTTATCATTTTATTTAAATAATTAATGAGAACTGAAATGTGCTTCAATTTTAATTATCAATAAATAAGAAATTAATTAATAATACTATTCAATTGTTAATTGATAAGGAATGATAAGTTCGTTAAATCATATTTGAATATACATTTTATTATATCTGAAATTTTATCTTTTCATTGCATAGTTGTAATAATTAGTGATGAAATTAATTCAGTACAAATAGGTAAGCGCAAACAGATAAGCTAAATAGGTAGGCTAAATAGGTATAAGCGCAAACAGGTAAGCCAAATAGGTAGGCTAAATAGGTATAAGCGCAAATAGGTAAGCCAATAAGTTCACATAAAAGATCAATAAGAAAAAAAAATTGAAGAATCAAAAAAAGAAGAAACTAATGAAATGGCAAACAAAATTTCTTTTTTCTTTTTGTAAATAAAAATTTTTGCTTTATTTATTTAAAAATGCAATCACTTCCATGAATGGATTCATTATTGTTATTAATTTTCATCGTTAATACTTAATTAACAAATAATTTTTTTTTTTTTTGTAATAAATTACTTTAAGCAAAAGTCATCCTCATCTATAGAAGAAATTATCATTAAAATTTGAACTTCATTTGCTGCCTGAAATATATTAACATAACAGAACATAAAAAAAATATCGAAATTTGAAATAGAAGAAATCATTTTTTATGAATAAATTCATTAAACATAATTTGGTTATTGAAGTCAAAGTTATGCAATTTAATTTAAGTTAAAAAACAAAATTATTTATGTTAAAAATTATTTTTTTATATTTGTCAATAGTTCTAATTGATGTGGTTTATTCGAATTATCAACAATTTTTGTATGAAAAATCAATTAAGTTAATCATTTCAAATTTTCTAACTTTAAAACAATCTTTTCGTATTAATCGACATAAATGATGATAAGGAAGAAAGTGGAAAAATAGGAAATTAAATTATAAATGAAAAGAAAATCAAATTAAATGTTAAAGGATATTTTTGGATGTATCCTATTATTTAAGCCAGCATAATTAGTGGTCATTAGACTAATTGTAAACAAATTTTTTAAGGATTGTAAGGAGAAAAATATGCAAATATATAATATTCGTACAATTATTATTGATAGAAATAACCTGAAGGAAGATGAACTAATAAGTGGACAATGAATAGATAAATGAAACAAGATGGTCATCATCTGATACGAGCATTGAGTAAATCATCCGGAAGTGAAAATGATATGATCAAATTCCACTTTGAAAATTTCCAGAGCGAAATCCTTGGAATTTCTTAATTCTACATTCATTTCATTTATTATTATTATTATTATTATTATTATTATTATTATTATTATTATTATTATTATTATTATTATTATTATTATTATTATTATTATTATTATTATTATTATTATTATTATTATTATTATTATTATTATTATTATTATTATTATTATTATTATTATTATTATTATTATTATTATTATTATTATTATTATTATTATTATTATTATTA
>NW_018109424.1:0-2376 GCF_000183805.2 Loa loa | reverse complement strand
AAAGATAATAAAAGATAATAACGATAATAAACGACATTTGCATATGATAGGAAATGGTCAGTTAGAAATGGGAAAGCTGTTCGCAGTAATATTATTGGCATGAGTTGAATCATTGATTTTAATCTGTCCATCCAACCATCTATCTATCTACCTATCCATCTATCCAGCTAACTAACCAACCAACAAAACATCCTTTCATCTCATCTATCTCTATCAGAGGAAAAGAAAAAAAGAGAGAGAAAGGGAAGAGAGAGAGGGAGAGAGAAAGAGAGAGAGCTCTTTGAGCTTAGATTAATGTTTAGTAATCGTGCGACAACAATTCTTTGCTTCTTTCATTATTTCTAAATTGCTAACAACATGATAATATAAAATATTTGTTTAATTTTTAAATATTAAATATAAAAATTTTTTAAATTTTTATTTATTTTTTTTCAAATCTTTTCTTCCTTTTTTATATTAATTTTTTCAAAAATAATTATTATATTAAAAAGAAATGAAATAATTGATTAAAATGTAATAAAATATTTTTAACATTTCTTCTTTTTTATTAAACTCTTCTTTATAAATTTTTACTTTTTATTTCTTTTCTTCGTATATTTCATTTCAAATTTTAAATTATTTAAAAATAATATTTGAATTGTTTGCATTGATTTAAAATTTGTGCTTTTTTTTCTTTTCCTTTATAAAACTTTTACAGTGTACATATACTTTTATCAATATATATATATGTATATATGTATATATATTTTTTATTTATGCATACATATATATACATGCATATGTGCACATATGCATACACACATGCACGCATACACATATGCACGCATATACATATGCACGCATATACGCGCATATTATTGCATACTTATGAACTCATAACAACATTAGCACGTTGGTACACGGAACTCATAAACTTATAAACTTAAACTCATAAACATATGTATTTATATCTTGGTACTAATAAACATAAACTAAATTAATCATAATGTATAATCTTAATTGTTATAAGAATTAAACGTACGGTAGTTACTATATTACTTACGTTTGCATGATTGAAATAAATTAATTACAAATAATAATTATTATTGTTTTTAACGAAACATGTGAAGTATGGATATTTTTATGCGTTTCTGGAATGAAAGTATGATAAGTAACCATTTTACTGTAAATGTTAAGTGATAAAAGTATGATAAGTAGCCTTTTACTGTAAATGTTAAATTATAAAAGTATGATAAGTAACCATTTTACTGTAAATGTTAAATGATAAAAGTATGATAAGTAACCATTTTGCTGTAAATGTCAACTAATAAAAGTACGATAGGTAAACTTTTCAATCATAATATGTAATCTTAATTATTATAAGAATAAACTTACGGTAGTTACAACATTACTTAAGTTTATAAATAGTAACCTTTATTAGTATAACCTATATTAGTGTAATTAGTAACCTTTTCCTTTTCATTGTAATGATAAATACCTTTTATATTTACAAAATTAAATCTAGTAAAAACACCTTATTCTTACTGTATTTACAACAGTATCATTAGTCCTTATATATTAATGAGAAAGCAATCTTACTATTACAGTTGTAATATGGATAAACAAATAAATAAATAAATAAAAAATATTTTCAACTAAAAATTTATACAACAAAAGATCATGAAATAATTTTATTATTTATATATATAAAATTTAATCAATCAATATTTCGTATCCCTTAACATTGTGAAAAAAAAAGAAATTATAACATTAAATTTATTCCTATTACAATTATTTTTTCCTATCTCTATAGACAGAAATATATTTTGAAAAAAAAAAAAAAAAAATATAAATGTCAATGAAATAAATTATAAATTTGGAAACAAAAAAAAAACGTTTCAAACAATCATTTTAGTGTCGTTAAATTTTCAACTAAAATTTTGCAAATAATATTGAAAATTTTCCACAACTTTTTTTTTTTGAAAAAAAAGGAAAAGAAAACAAAAGAGAAACCAAATGTGAAAAAGATTTATGCAAAAAAAAACTTTATGCAACTTCTGCTACTTTCCCTTTGTTTTTTTTCTTTTTCCGATCCTAATGAATCGTTAATTTTGTCAAATTGATAATATTTTTTTTATATTATATTAATTAAATTGCAATTTAATTGCCTTCTGAAAGTATATGTATTGAATTTTAAATTTTTCAATTCAATTACCTTCTGAAAAGTATATATATTAAATTTTAAATTTTTCAATTTAATTACCTTCTGAAAAGTATATGTACCTTTTTTTTGTTTTATTGCATAAATTTATTTATAAGATAAATAAAAACAAAGGGGATAATTTTACAATTACATGAACAATAAATATCATTGTAACAGATTTGTAAGGAAAAAAA
>NW_018109423.1:0-2378 GCF_000183805.2 Loa loa | reverse complement strand
TCTTCATATCTCGCTAACAGCATGAATTATCTGTCAAATTTGGATATGGTTAAATCTTCGAGATCACAATCGCAACCACATCAGGTTAACATTAACAACTTTACTAATGTATTTTTTCTTTCAAATTATCTTAACTTGTCATCAAAATTTATTTTTAATCGTGCAAATTACAAAATTGAAATTTATTTTGTTGGAAATTTCGAACTTTGGAATTATTATTTTTTTATTTTTGAAAAAGTTCGTGTAAAATTATAATGATTAAAAGGCTTAAATTGCAAAATTTGCAAAATTTTAATGAGTATATGCATGTGAGAAAAGGCAGAAAATTTTAATTTTAATAATAACGCAAGCTGTTACTGATATTAGATGAGTGGAAAAACGGAGGTTAAAATAAAAAGCCTATTATTTTCCTATTGATGTAACCAACTAAAAAATGCAAACAATACAATAATCAAAAGTTTGATGGTCATATTATATATTTCTTAATCATTGTCAAATTTAAATTTGTTTGTTTGAAATTTTACAAATTTGAAATATATTTTGTTTTTTGTTGAATTTTTTGAATTCCAGAATCATTTCTTCTTGCGAAGGATCGCGTAAAGTTTTAATGCTTACAAATTCTTTTCCATTTGATTGCAAAGGGAAAAAATTGATTTCAAGTTTGAATCAGCTTAATTATATTGTGAAATAAAAAGTATCTCCTTCACTCTTTTTTTCTTCAGTTTTCAATTCTTTTACTTTTTTTGAAGAGTAAAAACTTTAGGTTTAAATATTTTCAGTAATTTTATTTCTTAAAGTTCTTTTGATTACTTTGAAATCTTTTTTTTAAATAAGCCTTTGGTGCAGAATACAGTATGCAAAGTAATCATTTTTATTGTCTTTTTTCTTTCTTGAGTTTTTAATTCTTTCGTTTTTTTTTTTTTTGAAGAGCAAAAACTTTAGATTTAAATATTTTCAGCAATTTTTATTTCTTAAAGTTCTTTTGATCACTTTGAAATCTTTTTTTTTTTTAATAAACCTTTGGTGCAGAATACAGTATGCAAAGTAATCATTTTTATTGCATTCCTTAGTTAATAACTTTCAGAATTGGAAAAAATAATGTAACAGATGGAAAATGTTATAGTTTACAGTATATATAATGATAAAAATATGGCAATAAGTTTTTTACAGCATGACAGTAACTTATAACCTCTTACAAATACCATACTTTTGAAACAGTATAAAATAAATAATACCTGCATTTTTTAACTAATTTTCTTTCAAGTTACTTGATTTGCTTTTAACTTACTTTTAACTTTTAACTTATTTCCTTAACTTACTTAACAAAATATGTAATATTTGCATATTACTTTAATTCATTATGTGCTATTTTTTTTCGCAGCAATTAAAACGATTCCTCAACTTCATTTAATCTAATTATGGCACTTTAAATTATATTAAACCTGTTACGATATTATTAGCTATTAAGTAAGCCAAAATTGTTAATACTATCATTGTTGTATCAAATATTTTCATTATAATTTAATGATATCATAGTAATTTTATTATATTATCATGATTATTATTTTTAAATTTTTAAATTTTTTTTAAAGTAATTAATATCTTTATAAGCAATTTATTGGCTTTATTTTACAATAATTTCAATTGATTTTAAATTTGTTCCTTTTTTTTTGATCAGTTTTCATTTTTAGATTTGCATCTAAATAATCGAAAAAATTTGCAAATAATAAGAATTACAAGCCTTATTGAAGGGTTTCGAAAGTTTTTACTTCTTTTTCATTTTTTCATAAAATAATTTTGATAAGTAATATGCAATAAATCATTTATTCCCTAAATAATATTTAAGCATAAATTTCGCACAAAATATCAAAATATAATATAGAAATGAAATTGATAAAATGGATAAAAAAAAAAAAAAAAAACATCCGTGCAATATTCATTACATTCAGATAATTATTACGTAATTAATTGTAATATTATTTGCAAAATTATTTCATTTTTTATATGGTACAAACAAAAAAAAAGAAAAAAAAGAAAACATAAATAATTATTGATTAATTGATTTTATTTTGGTAAAAAATTTATTATAATAATCTATTTCAGATATAAAATTTTTTCAAAAATAAAATTATAACATTTATTATTGGCGTGTAGGAAATTTTTTCATCCCATTTTTTCTTTCAGTTTCCTTCTTTTTCACAGCATTAATTAGGAATTTTAAATTGTAATAAAATTTGCGAATTAAAATTTTGTTTTTCATTTTCCATAAAACAACAATAAAAGAAAAGGAAGTGTTGTTGTTTAATATTAATTGCTAACATTAAATTAATTGCTGCGTTACATAATTTGCATAAAACAAATCATTTTTTTTTTTTTGT
>NW_018109422.1:0-2385 GCF_000183805.2 Loa loa | reverse complement strand
TTTGGGTAAGCAATGCTCGCATAGTGAATGAGGTGATATGTCAGACAGCGTAACGCGCCGCGACATTTAAGTATGTCAAATGTCCAAATTGATAATGACCAACAACTAACCTTATTCCTTCAATGCTTTTACAAAGTGGGAGTTTGTGGGTGGTTGGATTTGAGAGATCGAACTCTCCAGCAAATATACTTTGTGTGAACTAAATATTATGTCCTGTGCACTCCATTAATGGAAGAAAAATATAAAATAATAAATGTCACATAATTTTCTAACCGCTTCTGCAAAAATATCTCGTTAAGTTCTATCTGAATGTTGAGCAAAGTGTAAAATTGTGATTAGTGTTCAAGAACTGCGCATAAATGCAAATTCATTTGAAAAAAATCATTAACACAGAACACATTGTGCATTAATGTGTGGAAAAGTTATGTCAGCAATTAGCTGGATGAAATAATACATAAATGGTAGAATTAATGAGTCAACAATAACAACGCAAAGCATACATTAGGTGTAAGAAAAGTGAAAGTTGAAATTTCTTTTCAAAACATAACTTCATAAACGAAATCTTATATATATATATATGTTCAAGTATTATCGAGAATTTATTTCTTTCAAATAATGTTTTGAATATAAAAATATAACCCGAAATTCTGCTGAATTAAAGATTTTAGGAATTCGTTGAATTTGATTAATTGTTCATTTGACCAAAAATTTTTCTCGTCTAAGTAGAACAGTTGCGGAAAAAAGAAAAGATCCATAAAATTTGATCAAGTTATTGTTGATGTATATGTATATTAGTCTTTGTTGATGTATATTAGTCGGTTGATGTATATTAGTCAAGATCTATGCTTAACACTAGCATTTTAAATTTCATCAAAATTCATTCGATCTTATCATAAAACTGATAATTAAATTCGAGTTAAGAGTTAAATTAGTTGAATTTCTGTGTTCTATGGCATTCATGTTGATTTATCAATGTTTTGATCTAATTTCCATTTCATTTTATTGGGTCAAATTTAAATGGTTAGCAAAGTGGATAGCCAAAAAAAAGGGCCGTAAAGTTTGAACGTATAATTCTAAAAATTCGATTTGTATTAATCAAGTAAACATGAAATATAAAAAAGAAATGAAAATGAGTTTTGCTAGCAAATTTGCAGAAATTTCAAATCTTCAACACAAATTTTTTTTTTGAAAAACTAATGCAAAAGCATGCAAAAAGACTCTGTCTCCTCAGATCTGTCAGCGATTTGGAACATTCACTGAATATAAATCAACTATTCGCAACTCACTCGTGTGAGTTGCGAATAGTTGTCTTACTCGTCTCAGAGGAGCAATACTGATACACATATAAAATAATAGAATGCTGACAATATAATACGGAAAAACGAATTTATCTTATGGAAAATGAAACAATACCAGAAATATCAATGCGTATTTTTGTTTAAAATACGTCTATCAGCTCATGCTACACGCAATTCTTCATATGTTTTTCCAAATAGGATTTCGACAAGAAAGCTTTGTCGCACTCAATGCAGTTGAATCTGGCCTAAAAAAAGTAAAATCCAGAAATTAATTTTTTCTTAATATCATTGACATATTTTGCAGCATTTATAGCATCAATACAAACAAACAATATGATTTTTAGATATCACCACGTGGTTTGCGTCAATTTGATGTATATAAACTAAAATTATCACCTTCTTGCGCAGGTACAATGAATGAAGCATAAATTACATGCATACCGTAAGGAATGACGTCTGAATTGATGTGCATTTGCAAGGAATGACACATATATTGACGTACACACTAAAAGAATGACGCACATAAACTGACGCGCATATTGCAAAGAATGACATATTAATTGACAAGGGTGCAGGAAAGGATGACGTATGAGTATTTGTTATGTAAGGTATGAGCTCTATTCACTATATCTTTCGGGTAATTTCCATTTTTAACAATGAGGTAATTTTGAGGTAATTTTGAGGTAATTTTCTACAAATATTTTTAAAGCAATGAGGTAATTTTCCTCATTGCTTTAAAAATATTTGTAGGAAAAAGTATGATGAAAAATAATCAAAATTTTATTATAATTTAATTAAAAAGTCTAGGGATAAACAATCGACAATTAAAGAATTAGTAAAAATATAAAATGAGTGAATTAATAAAATTGATAATGAAATTATCATATGCGTGATGATTATAATTATTTATTAAATATTACAACAAAAATAATAATAATAATAATAATAATAATAATAATAATAATAATAATAATAATAATAATAATAATAAAATAATAAATAATAATAATAATAATAATAATAATAATAATAATAATAATAATAATAATAATAATAATAATAATAATAATAATAATAATAATAATAA
>NW_018109421.1:0-2386 GCF_000183805.2 Loa loa | reverse complement strand
GACTGCATTACGAAGATCTGATGGCAGTTTACCTTGTTCCTAACAATTTTCGATGAGTTCATGAAATCTGGCATGAAATGCTTATCCTTCCTGCTTCCAGACTTCAGATGGGATTACATCAATTCATCTGCTTTGCAGTTTTCAGCTGCTCTATGGCTTATGATTCTTTCCCACACTGGGGGATTACGTTCGGTTCAACTTTCACCGGTTGTTGTATACTATGCTGAATTGCTCAGCTTTGGACTATGCGGTTGACATTGAAAAGAGTCTGGAAGTGTTCGATTATCGATTCAGGATGGACATTTTACTTGTGACAAGCATATGGCCATCAGGCTACTTGGTCATTCAGGGTGTTCCCGAACAAGACCATCACTTCTTTGGCCAGTCTTGAACTATCAATGTCCTAAATCGCCTGCATACAAAGTTGGGTCTGCGATTCCCAGCGCACCTTTTCACCCGCCGTTTCGTCTTGTTAAATACAGGACTTTATAAATGTGGGTATACCCTTCGAGTCTGTGCAGTGACCTTTTTGGGTAGGGCACGCATACGCGGAACCGCCTTTTTACACCGGTTCATCTGCCAGGACCTAGCAAGCTTGGATATGACAGCGAAATCCTCAGGCTGTAGGTTTAGTTAGATTACCCTTCTCTTAGATGGATCATGCGGGGATAAACGAGCTCGATCTCCTGGATTTGGAGTTGAATTACCCTTCTCCTAGGATGGTTGCTGAGAGACTAATGCGCTCATTTCATCCCTGGATACGCTTTGTCTTTGACCCTCAGCTGAGACTTGTTTGGCGTGAGAGACCCAATCGGAGGCATATGCCACCCTCAGCATAGCTTGCAGTCTTACGAGGAGACGCAAGCTCTTCCGCAGCAATGGGTTGCCCGTAGAGAAGATATATATATCTTGTGTCTTAGTGACTGCATCTATGAGGCACAGATTATTTGGATTTTTGTATGAAATCATGAATTACTCTTTCATGAATTTACTAATCATACTAAAGCGAAAGGATGCAACAATAACAATGTGAAATTGGAAGGAGCAGAATAAAAAGTTCAAATTTGAATGACTTTTCAGGAATAATACACCGCAATTTGAGGTTATAATGGATCGGCCATATCATGATCGACGTTATTGCATCGATTTCACTAAAATTACTCGAGAACTGAATTGGAAAAGCATCACTCCTTTCAAGGATGGTCTGCAGAGAACTATAAAACATTACCTCACCGAATATTGTAATAAAGAATTCTAAGAGACTTACTAAGGAATTTCAATTGTTATACAGCAATATTTCTCAGTTTTAGTGCCGGCAGGTTCTTGGCAGAAAATTAAATTCTAAAATTAAAAATGCAAATTGAAGGGAATGAAATGATTACTTCCTGAATACTTTTATTAAATGAAAAAACTTATTTCTCTCCACTTTCAACAAAGTTTTAAGCAAAACTGCGAGAAAAAGAGGAAAAGGGAATGGGAAAGAATACAGTGTTCTTGGCATGGCACAGAAGCCATTACCCGCTATTTTCACTGCAGCATGAATCCCAGAAGTTGAAGTCCCGAGTTGTCCCAGATATCTGTTCACAGGGTCTGTTATCCATTCTTATCTCGATACTTCGGAATATTGCAGAGACAGTAATACCCTAATTAGCTCTCCGAAATAACTCATTGATCGACTTTAGCCATTTATCAACCGAATCAACAAGTTTGAAAGTTGCGGGAATTTAATGAACAATCCCACAAGAATCATAAATAGGAAAAAAAAAACGATTCAAACAGGCATGCAAAAAGCGATGAGTCATTGGTACAAACTCGATCAGCTCTAAAAACACTGTCTCGTTATGTGTTCTTTTCTGTTAGTTCCTATCTAATGCAAATTACGATCAATTCAGCCATTTAGTTTTTTTTTTCTTGAAATTTCCGATGGCACTTAATATATGTGAAAATTAGGGATATACCCTTGATTCAAGAAACTGTTGGTACTAATGTTACTCATTTACAGCAAGGAGGGTTCCATGGCAGAGATGATGCGATAAACTACAGGGAGCTTAGGTTAGATGGACAAATTAAATCAGGATTAAGCTGAATCGGATTAATCTTATTTGGACTGAATTAATTGCATTTGAATTGAATCAAATTAAACACAATTTAATTGATGGCATTCATAGCCTTTCAGTATGAAAATTAACTGTTAAAAAATTTGATGAACATATTTTAAAGTCACATGAAAAAGGACTTCTCATTTGACAATGTTTTGAGACACCCAAGGGAAATTAATTCTCGAAATGTTACTTTACACATGTCAAATGAATCATTCATAATGATATTGGTCCAGTATTGAGAAATACTCGATCGATTTTCTGTCATTTTTTNTTTTCTACTAAAG
>NW_018109420.1:0-2388 GCF_000183805.2 Loa loa | reverse complement strand
CAATGATTCCTAACTTCCAGGTTTCTCTTGGTTGTTCTCTCGCCACTACAATTACCATTTTATTTATTTTGGGATTTTTCAATTAAATTTTATCCTTGTTGGCGTTGCACTTATCATCGTCCCTTTAAATTAGGGAGGTAATTTGTTGCCATTGCATCCAAAACTGGGCTAGACTTTGATTTGTTTTCCGAAATTGTCTTTTCAATTTTTCTTGTATTAAGCTTCCATTTATGCCATAATCATGATCTGGTTCCTTTTTCCGGCGCAGGACTGCTAAGTTTATTCAGGGGAATTATGAAATCAATAGGATGAAGGATTTATGTCGAATCTTCCGTCATTTGTGTTAATGGTCCAGAATTTATGATGGCTTCAATTTCTGTGTTGATCGCAATCAGTTCCATTTCGCTCAAAAAGTGTTCCCACGGCTCGGTTAAACACTAATTTTGTCAATCCAATTAAATCGTTCATATATTCCTCCTTGCCATAGCGCATGAGGGAACTAGTGGGATCCACCAAAATGTTTTAAATTTAAGTAAATATACCATTTTAATTTAGAAAAATTAATTCTTCCAGCAGCATTCTTCCATTTCGTTGTTTCATACTTCCTTTTCATTTTGATTAAATGCAAAATTCATAAAAGCTAAAGCCATATGTTAACATGGTATTACAAGAAAATCTACAATCATCGAGAAGGAACCGATACATGTTGAGCTTTTGAAGCTTCTTCATAGCCCAATACCGCTAAATTCGGAAATTTATAGAATGTAACAAGAATGTCAATGAAGATTAAATGACCAAAGATTGAAATGATTAGTGTCAACGAAAAAACTTGAATCTAGTTCGTAAGCTTTTTTCCTTACATTTGTAAATAGGAACTGTTTGTTTTTAAAAGAATTAAACATTGGCAAAGTTTGCATGTTTGAAGTGAGAAAGTCGCAGAAAGCATTAAGAATAACAATTCTTCATACTCCAACTAAATTTATGGTTGCCTTATTTACATCCGTTTTGATCTTTAATATTTCTGCAATTCTCCATTGAGTTGCTCGGTACTTGTACAAATATTCCGGGATTCACTATAAAAGCAGTCATTCGGTAGCTGTCAGTACGATCTATTTACGGTTGTTGTAACATTGTTCATTATCTCAGGTAATTTTTTCAAGAATTAATTATTTCCCCTTGCACCAAACCTCAAATATCTACCTCAATTACGTCATTTGAAACAATTGAAAAGGAATAAACCAAATGATCAAATGCTAATTTCCCAAATTTTGAAAAAATTAATTCTTATTAGTTCAAGGTATGATGAAATCTTCCCTAATTGCCTTCCTGCTTATGTCAATGACATTTGCGCAAGATTTACGAGAATGGCAATCGCATTTAGCCGGTTTAAAAGGATTGGAAGTGCTGTCACCATTTTTGGGATCTATCCCACAAAACAAACCAACCTCAGTCAGCAATTTGGAGATATTAAATTTCTTAAATAATGGACTGGTAGCAACAAATCCTGGTCTGGATCTTCTCAATCATGGACTTGGCTTTGGGATGGCAGCTTTACGAGGACTTGGAATTATAATGGAGAACAATCGGCAAAATCATGACGTGGCACAGCAATGAAAGACTCATTTCAGGTAATTCTTTTCGTTTAATTAAAAGTATTTCACAACCCTTAATATTTATTCCAGAAAATGGTATGGTGTATCATTTGTACAAGAATGCAGAAGATGTACAGAACTGCAGATTATTTAAAGTCAAAACATTAATTTTCGCATGCCAACAAAAATACTTCGGTTATTAATGCTTTTAAGTAAAAAATTTTTGACGTTTTTTCTGTCAAAACGTTAAGCTAATGTCAGTGGTATTTGCATATCTCTCAGGAAACAGATTCAATTCTGAAGTATAATGGTACTGTCGTGAAAATGAAATTGTTAATGTAAAAAAACTGAAGAAGATTATAATATTTCAAAACATAAGCTATTTGCTTCACAGAGTACTTCCTAAATAAACGATTCATTACATTACACAAGATTTTTTTCTCCATACCTAATATAATAAGTCAGTTATCTAATCCTCAAATTGTCTAAAAATGCTTTGTCTGATGTTGAGAGATGTGTACATTTGGTAACTAATTTGTAATGGTTTTATCTTATATACGAATCTTGGATACAACTGTGAGAAAGCTATATATCTGATAAAATTTCCTCTTTATGTAAAGAAATCTAATCTTGTATGTAAATTTTCTCTTTTCAGCTGTGGAGTTACTATCGGCTTTGTAAAGACCTTATATTATTCTCATATTGTAATCCGCACCCCACTTGTTCTCAATATAAATTACTAAGATTTGAGTATGAGAGCTTACTATAGACTTAAGAAAGATATACATCCATCCGT
>NW_018109419.1:0-2389 GCF_000183805.2 Loa loa | reverse complement strand
GATCGATGAAATCTCAGTTTCTTGAATCAATTGTTTCATTAGACTTGAATGTAAATGCCATTTGAAGTTCATCAACAATGATGTGAGTGTCAAAGACTCGTGCTTGGTAATTTCCAATCTTTCGATATAAGCAATTACTCACGGCTTCTGTTTCGTTCCATAGAACTATACTTGTATTAGTTATGCATTTTCCGCTTTGTATGAGGCAATGTTGGATAGTGTCGAGATCCGATACTGTTTCCTTTCCATCATAGATGAATATTTCTCCTTCTTGCAATAGGGAGTTTGTTGTTGATTGGCATCGAATTCCAAACCATCCATAAGAATATTGCACATTGTTTACAGTTCTCCATTGATTTGGAGATATCTGTTGAAAATCCTTTCCGCTTAATCTTTTCTTAACGAGCACTTTACAAAAGTGTGAGGTAACTGCCGAAATAGTGGTTTGATCTGATTCTACTGATAAAGAAATTCTTAGGAAAGCTTTAGTACATACCATGCGGGTGATATTATTACACTTGAGGGCCGGTATCCTTACATGAGTTTTGGTATAAATTGCTATCTCGTTTATCGTGAAGTTTGCAGTGAATTGATCATCGCAATTCCATTTCTGTGGGAAACTAAACGGTATTCCAGAAATCCATTTGCAGTTTTCAGTCGAAAAAACTAGTAGGAATAATGAAAAAACAGTAGTAATTAATAGTAAATTTTTTGTTGTAGTACTTGATTTTATAAGTTCACGCGCTTTTTGTGCTCCTCTAGTCCGGAGAGCAATTGGTTCCTCCTTTGTCGTTGTTGTTCTGACTTCTTCACTGTCCTCTTCTTCTACTTCCAGAGGATAAAGTAAATTGATTGGTCTTTTAAGGAGTTTTCCATTGGGAGTTTGCACCATTACACTCCTAATTCTTCCATCCATTCCAGTATTGAGCTCTTGAATCTTTACTAGCTTCCACATTCCTCTTGGTAGTCCAGGTTCATTTAATAATACTATTTCATCACGACGCGGAGTCCTTTTTTCCATTCTTTTAGGCGATACGATTTCTCTCTGGGTACGTTCTCTAAGACTACTCAGATATTCGTTTTTCCAAATTTCCCAAAATACGTCTAATGTTTTAAGAATATTAGACCAATAGTTGACCAATTTTCCTTAGTATTCAATGGGTGAAGTCTGAACTCATCTTGTATAATGTCTTCATTTGTTGGTTTATCTAATGAGACATATGGTGAAATGAAATCAATAGGCCCTATGACTCTGTAATCATCAAAATTTAAGTAAGTTAATGGTCGGGTATTAAGTATTCCTTCAATTTCTACTGTTAATGTGACGAATTCTCTTTCCCATAAAAGTTTTCTACCTATTGCCTTTTTGAGCGCTCCTTTCGTTAGTCCAATCATTCTTTCATAAACTCCTCCGCTCCATGGTGTTTGGGTATAGTATTTTCCCATATCAATCCTTTTGAAGCGAAAAAATATTTGTTTTGATCCATGATAGTTCTAAACACAAGCTGGAATTGACTAGCATTGTCGCTTAGAGCAAGTTTAGGATATCCTCGTTGCGATACAAATCTACGGAATATATGCATGAATATTTCAGCTGATAAGTTTCTACCGGTTCTAAGTAAACTGCTCTTGTAGTAAAGCAGGTGAACAGAGCTATCCATCTTTTGACTATTCCAGTGTCATTCTTAATTGAAAGTGGTCCCAAATAATCAGGACCGACCTGTTCAAAGATTCTTGATTTTTTAATGCGCGACTCCGGTAGATTTGGCATTAACGATAGTTTGAATGGGTTTGCTTTCCATCGTTTACATGCCATGCATTCATTTATGGTTCGTTTTACTACAGATCTACCACTTGGTATCCAAAACTTTTGTCTTAATTCACACAGTGTGCGTCCAATTCCTGCATGGTAAAGCTCTTCATGCTTATGCTTGGTAATAAGTTTAGTAATGTGATTGCGATTTGGGACAGTAGAAATAAATAAATAGGAAATTTACTTTCCATATCTAAATCTGCGTTTTCCAGACGACTCTTTGATCGCCATAAGTTGTCAGTTTTGTCGAAGTATAAATTCCAAGTGTTTATTTGTTGCTCGTTTATTTCGTCAGATTGTGCTTGTTTGATCAATATCCACTCCGCTTTATCATAATTAGCTTTGGTCATAGAATCTTTATCTGTAGATATCGATTGCAACCACAGTATCCTTCCTTTAAGACATAACTTGAATTTAAGAGCCCATAAAGTGGTTTTCAGTAATCTAGTCCATTTGCTAAAACAACTTGCATCTATGAAGTGAAAATTCTTTGATTTAATAATTCGTTTCATTTTGTAATCGTTGCCATAATAGCTATACTGAATTCATCTTCCCCTGCACAACTGAATTTCCATT
>NW_018109418.1:0-2393 GCF_000183805.2 Loa loa | reverse complement strand
ACATCATCATAAAAATATCTTTATGGCTCTAACTGCTGACAAAACAATTGAGTTACTTATCGAGATTTATCTGAACTGTGTCTATGAAATAGTCAATGAATAATAGAAATTAATCATATTTCTCGGAGAGATCTTCCGTAACTGGATTTTCCCCACCAAATTTTTGAAAACCAACAATGGCATATGCAGGACCAGCACGGAAGTCTGATTTCATAAATGTCTCGTTAACTTTATAGCTAACTCCAGTCAACGATGATTTATCGAGTAAACGTAACGTACTCAGCGGAATGTCTGGGAATGTATTACTGCAAAGAAAAAAATGACATTAATTGCAAATTATCGAAAACTGAATAGACGTATTCAAATACGGAAATCCAATAACAGTTACAATTTCACGTCAATCACTTGATCTTTTTTTTGCACGGCTGTGACCATGAGCCTTCGGAGTGCGTCAGAAATTTGAATTCATTTGGTGTAGTAGTGTATGTAATGCTACCATTATTAATAGTACGCTTACTCTCATTAAATATTATAGTACTAGAATGTCTATCACTAATCAATCCATAGTACTATCAGATCGGAGAAACAGCAGAGCCAGTAAAATCGTTTACTCTTCCATTTTTGTTGTGACATTTCCGCAATATACCAATATGTGATTCTGGAAACTGATCATGAATGTCTCATTGAATGTTTTTAATACCCTACCTGAATATTTCTTCGCTATCCTCCGGTTCAGTGCCATTGACCACAGTAAAATGAAAGGCTATTACTTGATGATTGTTAAGGAAGAGCAATTCCTCCTGCAGAAAAAGGATAATTTTACACAATTAGTAAAATTATAACGAGCATATTTTTGATAAATACTGAGAACACGTGAAATCACGTAAAAAAGCAATCAAACCTCAAAAGTTTGGAGAATTAACAAGCTTTTAACGAGAAAATGACTCCACAACATTAGCGATTACGAATAAACTGAAGTAAATTAAAAAACAATTAGAGCGAATAAACAAATCAAACCTTCCATTTCTTAAATCTTGTTTTCAAAATATCGCTGGTATCATTTTTTTCTACTAAAAGGGTCGATGCTTTTACGTCAGATCCTAAAACACTAACACTTGGGGCAACCCTATCGTATTGATGTATGCTCTGAAACTGAAATATTTATTACGGCAATATTAAAATATTGATCGTTTGTCCATAATTATTATAGCATTCGTCCTATTTCGTAAAGCATCAAGAAGGACACTTTTGTTTGACACCGAAATTAATGTTCATCCTATCAAACACATTCTGTGGATAAACATTGTCATAATCAGCTCTTCTCAGTGTCACTCCATTTTAAATTGATCTGTTAACCAAGAAAAAATCAAGTCTGACTTACTTTCGTTTATCCGGCTAATCAACAATGCAAATTGGCGCGCTAGCAATTTTTTCTCGAATTTTTTTGACTGTATTCAGTGCGTTATTGTTAGCGCTTTCATCAGTATATTTCAGATTATTACTAATCACAATGAACAACTTCACTGGATCCTGGGATTTACGATTATCTTATTAGAATAAGCTCTAGTAATGAAATTCTATGCAAAATTCACTTCGCTATAAACATAATCCTTCGGGGTGTCACATACTGTGTATTAAGCCATGTGACATTCGATGTATTAAGCTTTAATTAACTCACTTCACTGGCCAGATTTTTTTCTATCCATTCACTGAAAAAACTGTCGCAATTAAAGACAAGCATGACAAAGACCAACATACACATTGAATATTGAATATTCGATGGAGTTTTGCATTGATCTTTTGAGGCAAAATGAATTACATTCTTGGTATATTGGTTCAATTCTAATTCTAATTACATTCCCTAATTAAACTGTTTGTGGTATTATGCCTTCTGTTTACAATTCTTAGTATATTTAGGTAAAGATTTCATTATCACCCAAGTACTACCTCATTATCATTTTCACTTAAATATTACGACCATTCGACTGTCATATTTAATTATTGATGCAATGTTTGGAATAGAAATTCTTGAAGTATTTGCGCCAAAAACGATTAAATCTCAATATTGGATGACTTTGGCATAATTTGATAATGATTAAAGTTTGCTTCTGTTAATATAAAAGATGACTAACGGCAAATAGTTGTATCGCCAGAAAGAAAATCTCTTGTACGAGGATGAACTTAAATCGTGTGGGATAATCACTCCGTTCATTGGATTTCCTTCTATTTCATTGGGGAGGAATGGCATATTTGCTGAAATCATATAATTAGAACTATTTGTTTGTTTAATAGTGGTTTAATCCCATATGATGCAAAATCCATTACAATTTCCTAACCGGTTACGAATTCCCTGTGTATTTCTAGTATGATGTTCCTGAGACGTGAATATCAGT
>NW_018109417.1:0-2396 GCF_000183805.2 Loa loa | reverse complement strand
GGTACGTTTACATTCAGTTCATTCTTATTTAATCAATTTTAATTGAAGGAAAACGACATTTTGCAGTGATGAATACCAGCAAATCATGTTAATCAGTACCGACATTTGGCGTATTACCAAATAAAGGAATTTATTTGATTTATTTGTTCTTAGCATTTAACACGCACTGTCCTACGCGTATAATCTTTTTGGTACGAAGCTTCAAAGAATTCTAGAGATGGAAAATTTAGAATTCTTATACTTCGGAGAAACCGTTGCTTTTTCAACTCCTTAGTTATCACAATATTTCAATAATTTAAATACTGATTGATATCGAAATTAGCCATTTACTACTATATTCATTTATTTCCGGCTTCTCGTTTCAATCCATGAGTTATCGATTAGTGTAAGTATATAAACAGTGACGGATGTTGAAAAGTATAGGTACTATAAACAGTGACGGATGTTGAAATTAGCCATGAGTTATTGACCAGTATAGTCTTTTTGGTACGATGTTTTAAGGAATTCTAGAAATGCAAATTTGGAATTATTATTCTTAGATGAACTGTTGCTTTTTAACTCCTTATTTATCACAACATTTCAATAATTCAAAGAGTGAATGATGTTGAAATTAGCCATGAGTTATTGATCAGTATAGGTACTATAAGCAGTGACAGAACCGTAGATGACTTTGACGACGATAACTTGTGCCGCAGAGACTTTTGATATGTTTTTAACATTAATTCAACTCACCAACTATTTAATAGCTCATATGGAACAGAACGCCAAACAAAGTTTTGCGTGATTTTTAAAATTTAATGTCTGCGCAATAATACAAAGGCATTTGGAGGAGATGAAACAATTATCCATAGTAATAGCAGTAATAGGGAAGGTAGCCGAAATATGGGTAATAGTAACCATATGGAGAAGAATATGGGAACCCTCTACCATACACTGATCCTAGTAATAAACCCGTTAAAATAGTTCCAAATAAATCTGGGCTAGGAGAAATTTGAGAAAGTTGGGCAGGTTAACTTTTACTCTGATCAATTTCACGATCAATGACCATCTGTAGTGTGTTGCCACTGGTGATCATTCTCTCAAATTTAAGGTAAACTCTTACTGGGAATGTTGATGCTTAAATGACCACTAATGTTTAATATACTAATATAACATGCAACACTTTATGATTTGGAACTAATAAGAGTTGCAAAACATATGTTGTTGCCTCCTCTCATGTTGTTCATGAAATTAGGAGGATTAAGAGCCATCGCTCGTGCATCCGCTTCATTAACTGATAATAATGCACTGAAAATGAAAAATACATTAACAGGTATGTGAACAGAATGAATGGTATGATAACAACAAGTACTTTAACATACATTATCGTTAAAGCAATCAAGTATTTGGTAATATCAAATGGCAGCATAATAAGCAATCCAAGATTCCTGCAAATATGATTGGCGGTGTACAACTGGTACCATTGCAATATGGCTTACGTGCGTCTCGGCCGTGTTCCAGTCGAAGGAAGTATTTGTTGATATCGGAGGATGATGGGTCTATTCAACTGATGGTCCTAATGATATAAGTAAACTCAACTGTCTTGTTCCTGCCAAGACTATAAATGACCGTAGGTTATCAGACTAGCTGTTAAACAGAAAAGGATAACCATTGCCAACTGATTTGACGAGATCATTAAAGAGGAAAGAGAAAGGTGAAATAGACAATAATGAATGATACAACTTTATAAATCATTTATAACTCGGCGAAGAGATGTTATCTTGTATTTATAACAAATTAAGTAATTTTCAACATCTTCAAACTGGGCTTTTGTTTTCCGAAAAGAGATTAAATAATGGATCGAACGCACATACAAACATTCTAAAAAATTTGCCGAATACCTCATTCAAATAATTATTGTGGTGAAGTCCAATAAAATTAGCGGAAAATTGACAGGCTTTATATGATAAAACAAAAGACTAGTTTAAATCAGATCTAATTATACAAAATTAAAAGACACAGTGTCGGAAAACTCGAGAGAATTTATACATTAAATGCTTAGAATATTTCTAATGATTTATCACTGCGTTCATTCACCAATTTACATTCTTTAAAATGAGCAATGTATTCTAGTATTATTAAAAAATTTAAACAGTATTTGAAAATAATTAAAATTTTATTAGAAAAATTTTATTGCATTATATGCTAGGTATTATCAGTAAATAAAGAAAAAGAAAAAAAAACAAATTTTAATGTAAACATATTATCAGTCATTAAAGAAAAAAAAAAACGAAATTTAATGTAAACATATTATCAGTAACTAAAGAAAAAGAAAAAAACAAATTTTAATGTAAACATTTATGATAAATTTTACAAAAAATGAATAAATGATTAGATGGATGATTGTACACATACAA
>NW_018109416.1:0-2398 GCF_000183805.2 Loa loa | reverse complement strand
ACAATTTTAAAACACTTTAACACTTTCAATAACAAAATGATCCTTCCAATAAACTTTATCATTCTGATCTATTGGGATATCATATCACTTTTTCACGGTTATACCTTTCATTTTTTTTTTTTAGCTATTTCTGTTGCGAAATCGTTGTTATCAACTAGTTATTAATGTAAATGCTGATAATACTTGCTAAGAAACAGTAACTGCTAACGAGTTTATCAATAAATAATAGCTGTTAACGAGTTTGTCAATAAAAACTGTTAACAAGTTTATCAATAAATAAGAACTGTTAACGAATTTATCAATAAATAACAACTGTTAACAAGTTTATCAATAAATAATAGCTGTTAACGTGTCTGGCAATAAATAACACTGTTAACGAGTTTATCAATGAATAATAACTGTTAACGGGTTTATTAATAACTGATTTTCTAAAAATAATTTTTAATGCTAACTTTTAATTCATTTTGTATGAACACATAGTGGAATCAAATTGGAATCAAAAAAAAGTATTTTTAGAAGGGAATTAATTTTTTTCTTCAAAATTCATTTTATAAGTTAAGAGATATAATTAATGAAAAAAAAAAGCTAACCTAATATTGCTTCTAATACAAAAATGATATAGGAAGAGGAAAATGGGTGGTAATTAATAAATTGAGCTATAAAGGCTAATTGCTATTCTCATTAAATTAATTTAAATTATCAATTCATAAACAAAAAAATTATTTTAGCTATTATTCATGTTACTTCATTAGTTCACTGTTCCATTTATCTGTTATTTATGCATTATTTCCGGAATGGACGAAGTAATTCGGAGGATATCTATTGGGAATACTTTAAACTACGACAAAGACTACTTTGAATATTTGAATTTAATGATACCATTTAATCAACTTAATTGATCAATTAAGTTATTTAATTTAAATATTAGCTAGTAAAAATACACATGACAGTTCGATCTATCTTTACTTGGAACACTAAATTCCTAATAAAAGAGTAAAGTTAAAATATGTATGAGAATATCCTTTAAAGGTTAATTAGCATAACATATGGATGTTACCATATAATGGTAGAACGCAATATTTTTGCAATTTTTAACTTCCCAATTAATTAATTAATTAGTGATTATTGTACAGTGTAAAAATGGTTTCACTTTTTCTTATAGCATTTTTAAAGTTGAAGGGATTTTTCTTTGATCTTTTTAGAGGTGAATAGAAACTGAAACATAAACATAATGGATATGTATTATATGGATTTAATAAATTTTATTAAATTGCTAATTAAAACAAAGTTGATGAAAGACAGTGTTTGGGAATTGAAAACAAAGAATTACCAAATTATTATCAAACCAAATTATTAAAACGATCTGTTAAAATTATTGTCATAAATATGCAAAAATTAATCAAAATAACAGTAAAGAATTTTTGAATTTTAAATCCAAATGAAATAAATGGAAGAGAAATAAAAATAAAACCCAGAAATGATGGATGAATATTGACAATAATTAACAAAAAGGTATTTTAATTTAAAATAGAGTAGAAAATTTTCATTCCAAATCTTGAAATTCCAATATATTTATTCAAAATACAATTTCTAGTATCATTTTAACATGTCACACCGTCCAGGTGACGTACTGTTAAAACTGTTCTGATGCTTATGACATTTTACGCTTTACTTGAAATGATTGATCATATCTATTTCTAATGACAAATAAGAGAGTAATTAAATTAATTATAGATAATCTCAGGTATGTAATTATCTAATTAAAGTAATTACAGATCTTTTGATGTTCACACACTTTTCTTTTACTAATAAATGATATTTTGATTCAACAAGAAATTGGGAAATAACTTGTTAGTGTGATTTTCAATGTATATTATTGATTTATGGTTATATTTTTTGCTATAATTTCAAGTAATTCTTAGTTGACAGTCAATCATTAATTCGTTGTTATTTTAAAATCTTTCATTTTTTTATATGATTATTACATTTTAAAGAAAATAATAAAAAATTTTATAATTAATTCTTCTCATTTTGATCATTTAAACTTTACAATTTTCTATTTCAACAATTGATTCTTTATATAATTTCCAAATATTCACACTCTCGAAACATACCGCTCCACCTCCACGTTTTTTTGTGATTCCTATAAGATGAGCATTTAAGTTTTTCTTTTTCAACTTATACTATATTGATTCCTAATTTGAATAATATTTCTTTCAGTTATAAATTGTTCATTAGTATTATTATCATTATTAGCATTATTAGCTTATTAATGTCATTGTTATTCTCTTCAGAAAAATTTTTTTAAAATTTAAAATTAGAATTCATGATCAGATCTTATTGATAGATAAAAATTGTAAAGATAGTTTAAAACTTATCCAAAATCCATTTACCTGTC
>NW_018109415.1:0-2403 GCF_000183805.2 Loa loa | reverse complement strand
GATGAATGTGCTTTGGGATTACTGGAAATATTGATAGCTTGAAAGTTTCCATGACAGAGGAAATGTAAGGATTTGCATAATTAAAACTGGCGGATTGTTGGTAATAAATGTTACTGGTTAAAGGAATATTTAATCCGTACGGTTTTGAATAACTCTATCTGCATTTTGTGACAATCTTATGGAAATTTTCGGTTTTAATCCGTACGGTATTAAATAACTCTGTTTGCATTATATGGCATTGCTATGGAAATATTCACTTGCAAAAAAAGATGCTTGCAAGAGAAGAAAAAATGTAAATCATCTTGTAATGAATTGGATATCATGTGTCACTGATTATAATTAAATAATAGACAACGATTGGACCCAATATTTGATGTGTCGGTCTTTTGAAACTAAACTTTGGAAAGAAAAATGTTAACTTACTTTCTACCTGTTCAGAAATGTGGTCAAATATTACTATTGGTGATGTCTCTCGCTGCTGCTTTCGTAAGCTGTTTTATTTACTCATAATTACAAGCGAATATTAGACATTCCCGTTCCTTTTTCTTTATACATAAAATAGCCAAGGTACAATAAAGTACTGATATCATTATTGTAGTTTAACCGCTTTGGTATGTCAGCGCAAACTACTCGATATAAAGGAGAGTATTCTGATAACTCGGATTCCCTAACCACTCAGTAATGCCTGAAGTGCCTGAAACCATTTTATATGACATCAACTACTAAATGTTATTGAAGAGGAGTAAACGAATTTCAAAAATATTGACCTATATTTCATACTTCAATCTGTTGCTGGAGCACTTTTTTGCATAAATATGACTTGTATGTAAGAGACAGTAGCAGAATAACAAACTGTCGCAAAGTTTAAATATTCAAAAAGAAAAGAAAATATAATGAGATGGAAATCAAGGAACAAAGGAAACTTTTTACAACATTAATATTAAACATTGTTTCAATGCAAAAAAATTTCAAAACAATAATTGCCGACTAAATTCTAAGTTTTTAATTGTTTTTTAATTCTGAATATCAAATGAGCATATTTACCTGATCAGGTCGCAATTTTCCGGTAACAATTTTCATGAAATCAGAATCTTTCATTGTCATTTCGACATCTACATTACCTGCATTCGTTTCGCCAATAATCGGTGGTGTCACCTAACAATTAAAAAGAATGCATTCAAAGATAAGATGATCTCAAATAGAGGATTTTATCATTGTTTTGATTTTTACGAAATTTTAAAATATCCATTTCAGTTCATGTAAGATGAATAAGAAATGAAAAAGTATAATGCTGAGAAGCATACCTTGAAATCAACAATCCATTTCTTGATAACGTTATCTGGTCCGATCAAAACAAATCTAAATAACCCACTTTGCATCATAGGTATTGTCACCTTTATTGTATTATTTTGTCAAGTGCATATCTTGTCTTGGTAAAGGTAATAAAAAAGAAAAAGGAAAGCGGGGAAAAAATAAAGAAATTATTTCAAATAAAATTAAGCTTAATTTAAAATTATTGTAAGTTTGCTACTAATTATTAATTAGCTTAAAATGAATTAGTAAAAGGCAAGCGAAGGAACCCAAAAAAGAATTTTTAATTTCAAAATAAAAACTTTCCAAAAGAAAATTTAAAATTTACGGCAAAAAGAATTTTGAAAAATTGTTTTGTTTGTAAACATGATACATGCAAATTTAAAAATGTTGCAAGTCATTTTCCGCAAAATGGATTGATGTTGTGAATAAAAACAAACAATGGTTAGATTGGATGCAAAGAATTCTATTTTATCCAATACGATAATTGGTAATCAGTAATCAAAGAAATTTGCATTTCAGAAGGAAAAAACGAATAGAAAATAGTAGAGATGGTTAAGGTTTTTGATATATTTATTAGAAGTATGAAACGATTAAGCGGTTTATCGATAGTGCTAATGCTAATGATCTTGAAAAGCTGCACCCTTTTCATCAGTTAACCAACAATGTTTCATTGCTAGTACAACATTTATTAGTACTATTATTTACTAATTTACTCTTCGATTCCTTTCATTTTTTTGAAGTAATTTGCTTTCCTGACGGAAATACGACGGACGAAGTATAATTCGATCTAAGGCCTAATTTTAGATTTTGTTTTTCCTCGACATGATATTACTGATTGTTTAAGTTATATGTGAATGAATGGTTAAATTGCCAATATCATGGGCCTTGTTGGAAGAACTCCTTGCTGGGCTCAATGGGCTCTGTATCCGTCAGTTCGACAATTATTATTGTAACACTGAATATTGAAAAAACTTTTCAGTGCTTTATGAAGCATTTATGCTACTAATTCGGCCTTATTTACTTAGTATTAAATTATATGGGCGAAATAATTTGTTCGAATTTGATGTTGAATACGTTATCTTTTCAGGT
>NW_018109414.1:0-2403 GCF_000183805.2 Loa loa | reverse complement strand
TTTTCTTTTTTTTTTTCTTTTTTTTTTTGTGAGCACTTTTGGAAGTGAAAGTGAAATAGCATTAGTAAGTGGTAGGGAATAGCCATCCCTTCACGTTTTCACGTTTTTCCGTTTCAACACTACAACATATAGAATACAGTACTTTAGCATACCCCGTTGACCTTCTCCTTTTCAATTAATTCTAGTTAACCTTGACAATTCAATTTCCAGTATCAGTTGTGGATATGCATTACTAAATAATATACGAACATACACTATTTTAACATTTATTAAGTTAATAAGCATCTCTACTATTTTTAGCGATATCCATAGTATAAGTAATAAATGAGCTTAAATCATTCTTAAATTAGTACCTAAATAATTAATATTCATGCGGACATGATTCATGATTCAGTATCATTGAAATAATCTTTATAATCTATCCGATTCTATTTTAACTAAGAAAGCATGAATAATACTTACGAAAAACAAACTTTAAAATATAAATCATCTATGATAATTTGATCATGAAACATATTTCAGGATGGCGATAGTTTGTGATATCTAGTGAGTTTCGTAAGCAGTAAAGTATAACCTTCTGAACTTTGAACTTTTCATTGGTTTTCTTGAACTTACATTAGACTGTTGGATGATTCGAAGTTTCGTAAAATTTAAATCTATTTCACAAATTTATTTGCAAGAAATACGCAATGCTTAGTGGTCAATTGAGGTGTGACTTTATTATTTACAAATTGTTACTGTTATTGTCGTTGTTATTGTTGTTAATTGGAACAATGGGACACTGTGTTCGTTGTCATTTCTCTTCATACATACCTGTAATATGTTCATTAAATTTTAAACCAATTAAGTCATTTAGAGGATGGGATATTTAGAAGGAATGAATCATGTGACTATTCCCTTCAGTCATTTATTAAATTTTAATTCCATAATGAGGATGTAATTTTGTATTTGACAAAATTGACAACAATAACAACGCTAAATAATTTTCAGATATCTTTGAAATTTTTATCAAACTTATTTTATTTTAAACGAAATTAGCATAAACAATACATTTTGTGACTTTATTTTGTGATAATGAAAAGTAATTCCCGGAAACTGGAAATTGTCAATATGCTTAGTTATGGGGGTGTGTGTATGTGTGTGTGTGTGTGTGTGTGTGTGTATTTGTGTATGCTTTATTCTATTATTGTGATAACATTGTGTTATTCGAATTTGAATCATGATTTGTTATCGTGATTTTAAAATTACAATTATCATCTGTGAAATTTCAGATTGTCTTTCGTAAGTCTTTTTTTTATTCTGAAACTAAGTTGTTTTTTTTTTTTTTTGTCACTGTACTACTGCAAGAATGGAATAATGTGCCTTGTTCGCTCTTTTATCTAACAATTATTATAATCTGTTGCCTCTGTCTCATTTTCATTTCGTTGCAGTAAGTTTAAACTTTGTTTTCTGAGAAATTTCCAAACTTTACGATTTCCATTTATTGTAACGCAAAATTTTATCCAATTCATTGGTATATTCCCAAGAGATTTTACAATTTCGAAGTTTAATTCTGTTCAACAAAAGGAGAAATAGAAGCCAACTAAACTTGTTTCAATTATAGATAGACTAAATCTTAATCTTCAATGGTACCAATCATAAAACCCAATATAATAAGATAACAAATACTCAAATGACAAAGTTTGCTGCAAAGTGAACATATAAGCAGTGTGTACTTGAATTCAAATATTTAATTTTTTTTTTGAGCATCATTGAGATAATTAAGCCAAGTCAACTTTTCGCCTACTCCTTGTTTACAGCGATATTGTTGGATGCCTAAACAAACTTCAGTGTGCCATTTATGAAATGGTGCGATTGGATGCTAAATTGACAATGTATGTTATTAGTTTATGTGAACATCTCATCAATATTGATTTCATTCTTTTTCTTCTTATTGTTTATCCGAATTAAATTTCTTTCTTCTCTTGAATAAATGTCATTTCTAGTCGGTTTTCCTTGCATTAAACCAAGAAAGCTTTTATTTAAATAATTAAATTTTATTGGAATGACACGCCGAACGTATGAATTACAAACTTTGTTCAAATATGAAAGGGCAAAATATTACATATAAAAAACTGTAATCATATTAGGAATAACACAATAATAATAATAATAATAATAATAAGTAATAATAATAATAATAATAATAATAATAATAATAATAATAATAATAATAATAATAATAATAATAATAATAATAATAATAATAATAATAATAATAATAATAATAATAATAATAATAATAATAATAATAATAATAATAATAATAATAATAATAATAATAATAATAATAATAATAATAATAATAATAATAATAATAATAATAATAATAATAATAATAATAATAATAATAATAATAATAAT
>NW_018109413.1:0-2403 GCF_000183805.2 Loa loa | reverse complement strand
AAACAATAATGTTACTGTGATAATAATAACAATAATAATGGTAATAGTGACAATAATAGCAATAATAATAATAATAAATAATAATGATAGTAATAGTAATAATAATAATAATAATAATTAATAATAATAATAATGATAATAATTAATAATTATAATAATAATAATAATAATAATAATAATAATAATAATAATAATAATAATAATAATAATAATAATAATAAATAATGATAATAATAGTGATTATAATAATGATAATGATAACAATAATGATAATGATAATAGTAATGATAATGATAATGATAATGATAACGACAATAATAATAATAAACATTTTGGTTTTCTTTTAAATCTCATTTTTCAGTTTAACAAATATTTGACTTTCGCAATTGTAATTGTTCTAACCTTATGGAATGTAAACTTTTTGATTAATAGATATTTGAGGTGAAAATGTTTCGGTGATTCATTTTAAGTACAATTGCTTTTCTTTTATTTTCCCTTTTTTTTTTGTTTCTCTCTTTTCCTCTTCCTGCTCCCTCTCTTTCTTTCTCTCTCTCGAAAAAAAAAGCCAAAAAGTTGAAAAAAAATGTCCTTTAATTTCGTTGTGTTTAAATTTCGTACAATTTATAACAGCCAATTTTAACAAAATTTGGCAATATTTAGTTTTCTAATGTTATATGAAATTGTGTTGAATGTTTAGAAATAGATTAGTCTATAAAGAATTTCAGGTTTTGCTTTTCATTTCCAATATATTCCAATATTTAAAGTTTTGCTTTTCATTTCCAATATTTGAATTTTTTTATTTTACTTTTTTAGAGTGTAAATTTTTGATGAGTGGAAATGTGTAAATAATTGATAATGTCATGAAAAACTTTACCTAGAATATTGGTACTTTCTTTTTTTATTTATTTATTGTTTCCACAAATCAATTTAAATAATTATTTCCGATTTGAATTTATAATTTTCATCTATTTTAGTTCATTTTTCAAAATAATATTATCGATAAATGCAAAAAGTAGACGAATAGAACTGGAATAATTGATATCTTTCAAATAATTTCAAATCGTTAATCCTTCAACTGTTTTTTCTTTATTTCATTTTTCAATTCCGAATTATTAGTATTCCTGATTGTTAACCGTTAATATTTACCGTTCTAAAGTAAATAAATTAATTTCGTATAGTTTAATTAATTTTTGATAATAATAATTATCAGTATTTAGTATGTAAAATAAAATTGATTATTGTAATAAACCATAATCTCATAAATGCAAATTTCTTATAATATTTACTTTTTCTTTTTTTTTAATTATGTTCATAATAATCATACTAATTTTATGATATAATTAATTTAATTTTTCTTTTTTCACATTAAAAAAAAAAAGTTACGGTAATCTTTGTTTGATTTCACTTATTCAATATTTATTCTATTAATTTTTGAATTATTTTTAGGTTGAAAAAAAAAAAATAAAATCAAAAAGAAAAAAAAATTAAAAAAATAAGAGAAGAAATATTGAAAATAAAATGCCACGACGTCGCGGTGAATATACACTTACTAAATCAACATCATTTAATATTTTTCCCACTGCTAATTCATCATCTGATAAATTATTTTATTCGGCTAAAAAAACCGCTAATCATGGCAAATATATGGCTAAAATATGCCTAAATATGACAATTGCGCCTAATGATACATATGATGACAAATATGATTCATTATCTATTAATAAATCATGTCAACAACAACAACAACAACAACAACAACAACAACAACAACAACAACAAAAGGAAAAAATCAAAAATGGCAATAATCGTCAAGAATTATTTCAATCTTTTTCTCAAGATTTTTCCACTAATCATACCGTATCACATGAAAATCATTTATATAATCGGAATAGATATCAATTACGTACAACTAGTCATGATTCATTATTTCGAAATTCATTAAAATATTCGATTGAAAAAACAAAATTGCAACATACTACAAGTCAAAAATATGATGAAAAATGTAAAGAAGAAAAATCCGGCAAGGAAGTTTCATTGATGAATGTGCTACCGGATATGTTAATGGAACGAAAAAATGATTTATCCGGAAAAAATTCCTGGCGAAAAATACGAAAAGTACATAGGAGTAAAAGTGGTGCGCTAAAAATTTATTTTTTTTCTTTTAAATTTAAAATTATTCCTCCGTTAAACTTTTTTGTTAATTGTTTGAATAATTTTTTAAATTATTTTGTTTTGATTTTATTCCATTTAATTGTTTTAATAATATTTCAAATTAATTTATTGAATTTGTTGAATTAAATTGAATTGAATTGAATTGAATGAAAAATTGAAATCATATATGGAAAGCTTAAAGAATGATTACTTAATTGGCTTTTATTTACCTAACAATTTTTTTTTTTTTGT
>NW_018109412.1:0-2403 GCF_000183805.2 Loa loa | reverse complement strand
CAATTGTTATGCATGGTGAAGCTGACAAGTTATGGGACAATGACCAATTAATAGAGACAATGCAATTAAAATGTATGTTTAGACCATAGTGAATTGCATACTGGCACTATTTAATGCTGAGTGATTGCTCATTTCAAAAACTTCGAATTTGATTCCCTTCATTCATATTAAAACTTTTTTAGATTCACCCATTAACTTCTTTCAATTAGACAAGGAATTTACATAATTATTTTTGCTTGATGGTATGCGGTGACATTATCAGTATGATTACAGCAACACTGACAAATTATGGCACAATTGAGGATGGAAGACTACCTGTTTTGGAGAAGAATCCGATGTTTTTCGTAAGAAACACTCTTAAACTGATAAACTGATAAATTTTTTGTTTTGTTATGTGCTGTTTATGTCAATGTGTTAATAGCGTGTTAAAACATGATATATTTTTTGTACAGAGTGTTTCCTAGATACACGATTCATCACATTACACAAAATATAAAACGTTTTCTCATATCTAATGTGATGAGTCAGCCATCTGCAAATTGCCTAAAAGTGCTTTGTCTGATGCTGAGATTTGCTTGCATCCGGCAATTGATTTGTAAAGGCTTTATCCTGTACACAAATTTCAGATATAGCTGTGAGAAAGCTGTACATATGATAACACTATTTCTATGCAATTTCCTTTTTATATGAAGAAATTTAATCTTACATGCAAATTTCTCTTGCAGCTGTGAATTACTGCCGGTTTTGTGAAGACCTTATATAGAACTATTCCTCATTGTAATCTACACCCACTTGTTCTCAACATAAATTAACAGGGATATATATAGGAGGACTCACTGCTAAAGGAGATACGCATCCATCCCTCCAAATCTCTGGGATCTTGTAAAATTAAAGCAATGAAGAGAATATAAGCTGGCAATGGATAGCATAACACAGAGATATCAGTATCTACACCATAGATAATGATATCCATTGTACCCACACAATGGACAATGCCAAAGGGCAGCCATACCTCCATGATAACCCTGATGGAGCTTACAAAACTCCTCCCTAATCCTTATATATATGTATAAGGAAAAATCCGAAACAGTTCAGCTGTTTACAATCAAGCAAACTACGATATCTTCTCATATCCGTCACCACTGAACAACAGACTTTAATAGTTCCCTTCGCTAAAAATATTTCCTGCAACATATCTCCAGCTCAACGAAGAATGAATTCTTCGTATCTGAACCATTATGCAATCTATCAACAAAACGACAGTCAACTACTATCGAAGGGAATGACAAAGTATTTAATAGTTGGTCATTTTGCTTGCTTATTGTATAGCTCATTCATCACTGCTTATCAGCTCACCGTGTAATATGCATAATGCGTATTTTTTATGTTCAAGAACATGACATCCGGCAAAAATTTGTATCGCTGAAAAGCGATGTTAACAACAGATTAGCTTCCCCGATCAACTCTATTACCTGACTTAAATCACTGATCCAACTATATTTGGCCCTGTTTCGGTTTTATCCTCCAGTAATTTATTTCAATCTTTTCCTCGGGATTGAAACAACGATTATGTCCATTCGTATTAATTTCCACTTAATTAATATTATCTGCATCCATGGTATTCAGCTACATCAATAGGATCAACAGGTCCTCACCCATCCATTGATAATTCAATCTCAACAAAACATTTCTCTTAACTAGACGTGGGAAGCTACCTTTTTTCTTTCAATAAAGGAGTGAAGGCAGTCGAATTTTATTCGTTACGAAAGAAAACCAAAATTTTCGATACAGATGATGCCAGTAACAATACAATTGAGTAGTAATGAAGCATTTAATATTCGTTAACTTGAAAAAAACAAAATCCATTTTCTAAATTTTCTCAAGAAAAACTTTTACAATTAACAGCAGGACTTGCCATGGGACATTCTTACATATGGGTCAAGTTGATTTTGCTTAATTTTCTCAGCATGATGGAACAACCGATAAAATTAAAGAAATAAAAGATAAATGGTACAAGAACTGCAAAAAAAGAAACCTGAAGAACTGCAAAAAAAGCAGGAGAAAACGGTATAAAAGAAAATGTGGTGGGAAACACGAGCATAATGTAATGGAAAGCAGATTGCGTGGGTAGTCTTGAGAAATTTTAATGGCAATACTAATAAAATCAATCATAGTTGAGGGATAATGGCTAGTTAATAGGGTAATCAATTTGATTTTATGAAGAACGAAACTGTAACCAAAAAGTAGGCGAAGTGACCAAATGCGGTAATATATTTATTTGTTTGTCAAACGTGCCATAATGAAGGAAGAGAATGAAAAAAAANCTAATCCGCAAGTCTAAATGAACAGATAAAGGGAAGAGAATTTGAAGGAGAGAATTCTCTGTCGAAAAATAATGCGCAG
>NW_018109411.1:0-2410 GCF_000183805.2 Loa loa | reverse complement strand
TTTAAAATTTAATAATTTAGTTAGTTTTATTTTTTGTTTTTAATGTATCAAAAGGTAGAGGTCATTACCATGTAACTTTAAGAAAAGATCAAGAAAAAGAAAATAATAATATTTCCTTCCCTTTACACCAGATGTTTACATTTTTCAATAAGGCATCATTCATTCATCGTATAGTAGTAGTAGTAGTAGTAGTCGTAGTCATTCGATAACATTCATTCCTCTATCATTTCATCTTCTTCCTCCTCTTTTTCCTCCTCCTTTTCCTCCTCATTCCTTCATCTTTTCCTTTTTCCATCTTCATCTAACATTTTCCATTCATTCATTCATTCATTCTCTTTTGTCCTCAATAATATTTTTTTTCTTTTTTTTATTCACCAAACACATCTCATTCAATTCTTTTTTTAATTTTACATTTTTGACGAAAATTTAATTCGTATTTATAAATTAATTGATTTTATAATATATAATTTAAATTTTTCAAAATAAATATTAATTTTTTAATAAATTCGAATTTGGCATTTTTTTCCATTCGTTTTTATTCATTCATTCAAAATAGGAATTATTAAAATATTGAAAATACATACATTTAATGTATATCTTTTATCAAAAAAAAAAAATAATAATAATAATTTTTTATTTTTAAGAAAAATTTAATTTGCATTTATAAAATTAATTAATTTTTGTGTTATATAATTTAAATTTTTAAATAATTGCTAATCCTTCAATAATTTTTAATTTTTTTTTCGTTTATTTTTATTTATTTTACATAAATTATTAATAAATAACGTATATATATATATACATACATATATATATAATCTACAATAATCATCAAATATAGATGATTACAACGATGACAAACAATCTGATTACTAATACAATCATCATCATCATCATCAACGTCATCATCAATCCTATTGGTGGTGCTTTTATCAATGTTCCTATTACCGCCTATTGCTAGTCCTATTGTTGTTGTTGTTTTTGTTGCTGTTGTTGTTGTTGTTATTGTTGTTGTTGTTGTTGTTTTGTTGTTGTTGTTGTTTTTGTTATTGATTGTTGATGGTTGATGATATTTGAGGATTATTTTGTTTACAATTGTCACTTATTGTAAATATTTTCCAATATATATTACTGGCCTGAAATTATTATTACTAATTGCTTGGCTAGATTTATTAGCCTAAAATTATCATTCTTCTAAATTAATATCTATTATTGATAAGATATTATTTACATCTTGTTTTAAGGTATTTTCTTTAGGAAGTATAAAAATCAATAAGTTAGTCCTCCTATTCAATGATATTTGAAAATCTAATTATTATTATTATTATTATTATTATTATTTTTTAATTGTTATTATTTATTGATCAATTAATTAATTAAATAATTAATTAATTTACTCACTTATTCATTTATTCATTCATTTTTTCACTTATTTATTTATTTATTTATTTATTAATCATTTATTTATTATTTATTATTATTATAAATTATCTGTTAAGCTTTTTTATAACTATTCATTGTATTAACAGGAAATTTGGAGAGGTCCGGTTTTCCGAAATATTACAAAATTGTATGATAATAATTCGGCAATTTCGTAAATGCATCCGAAACATTCAAGTATTTTTGTAAGAGAAACAAAATAAGATTGACGTTTATTTGATTGGTTGACGAAAGGTATGAGTCATTCGAGCTGTCAAAAGTTTAGATAGTAGCCAAATCTGAAAGGAATTTTCTTTCATTTGTATATTTTGAGGCCTAAAGCTTGCTGAATTTAAATCTCAAAGTTTAGCAAATTTCATTATTGAATTACTATAAGTAATATATATTAATTGATAATGAAAAATCTGGATAATTTCTTTTTTTTTTAATTTTTTGTGAATTATATTTTAATGTATCATTCTTTTTCCATCTCCAGAATGTTACTTTTTGTTTTGTTTTTATGCTTTTGTAATTGTTATTTATCATATTCCATTAATCAAATACTTAAATTAGAATTGGAAATCTCTTCGTTTACCCATTAGTGTTATGTCAATTTTAAGAAAAATATTATATTATTGATATCATTTTTTTTTCCTTTTTTCAATTCACTAATATTAAATTAAGAATTGATTATTTTTTAATTTTAATTTTGATGCATACTTTATTAATATCATTGAATTCTTTTGTTATTAATTGAGGAAAATTAAATTAATTTATCAATTCTAAAATTATTATTCATTTAGTTGGATAATTGATAATTGAATTAGTGAATTTTATTAAACCTTTGCAAAAAAAGAAAAAAGAAAAAATGATTCTTTGATCAATCCGAAACAAATTACTTTGTGTTTGTATTCTAATGAAATATGTTAGAGGCGAAATTAATTTTTTTATTTTTATTTTTTTTTTTTTGTTAAAAATTTTTCGTAGGTTT
>NW_018109410.1:0-2412 GCF_000183805.2 Loa loa | reverse complement strand
ACAGAAACTTTTTTTTCACATAATAATTGCACAATCAGTATTACCTCTCATTTGTTGCCGGACATTTTCTCGGACAGACGCAAACGTACCATAAGCAAACATATCATCAGGTATCATATGATCACGATTCCATTGGCCACAAGCATATTCGAAAAAGTCGTCACATGGATTAGCCGATAAATTCATCGCCATCAGCTCAAATATATATATATATTTTTTAGGACCATTATTACTCATATTCAGTTATAGTCTCAGTGACAGGAGATTATTTAATTAATGATTGATAGAAAGACAAAAGAAATTATAATTATCCACGGACAAGCTTGTTTAAAACAGAGAAGTCTGGAAGGTAACACCACTCAATCTTTCAGTAACCGGATACAATGGATAACCGGAAGCAACGAAGAAATGGAGATTAAATTCGATTAATAATAGATATGCTCAACATATTTACTGCATAGTAGGATTGATAATTTCCAATTCCTAACTAAAGACAGCAACAAAATGATTAAACTCCTAAAATCCTGTGCTTTGAATGGGAACAAGAAAAATGATAACGAATTAAAATGATAACAATAAAATGATAACAACCTTATATGCTTCAATTAATGATACTTACAGGTCGGGTGTATAAGTAATTATTGAATTAATTTCTTCAAAGAATGGTTGTCTAATTCAAATTCTTTCAATATATTAAATTTTTTACCCTTAAATCAGTGTCGAAAAAAACCTAAGTTTTGGTGGATAAGTATTGAAGTTACTGTAATAAGAGGGATGAATTTTATTTAAATAAACATATTTGTTAGCTAAATTTATAAATTGAAATTATGAATAATGTATTGAAACAGAAAATGAATCCTTACAAGGTTATTTGCTGCTTGAATGCAACCTTTTGTTAAGCATACCCGTTTTCCAACATCCTCATGAATTACCATGCTGTTGTCAATATTATTGAGGCCTTTTTTCTTCAGATCTACAAAAAATAAAAAATGGAAGATAGAAAAATGACAGTAAATCGTTTATATTATGCAATGAATCCTTCCAAAATAGTAATTAATAGTGATAATGAATTTATCGTTCCAAACGAGATGTATACACATAAAGAAGTTAATAAATATCATAGGAATCAGTTCTTAAGAGTTATAACAAAATTTTTAGTGACATATTTGATGGATAACTTTTGTATTTCATACATAGTTTTTCCCTTCTTAAAATCTCAATTGTCAATAAGTAAAATGTTTTCTGGAATCTTTTGAACATTTCTTTGAAAATAAAATTTGCCAAGTGATATTACTTTGAAATGATTAAATATCGCAAATCATCTGAAGGAAGTGGAGACGAAATTGGACAAACTTACTAGCAATATCATTAGTTAAAGGTAAGTATAATGCTAATAATATAACGATAGTTGTAACCATAAGAAATGTAAGCAAAACAAAAAATTGCTCAAGTGACGTCCGCCGGCGCCACCACTGAAAATTAATAGAAAATTAGTTGTAATGTATGATTTTCTTTTTTTTCTCTTAAAAATTTCAAATATTTTCACATTTTTGAATTTAATTTAACAAATTCAAAATGTTGTCAAGTTGGATTAAAGGCCAAAAGTTGAAAAGAAAAAGAATTGTTGGCATTAATTCGACAATATGGATAAATAAAAAATGATGCAAAACCTAAAAATTATACCGGATTCACTTTATTTCTATTTTCCTAATCATTTTAGATGCTATTTTTTAAAATTTCCTATTTTATATTTGCCTAAGCCTTGTTTTACCATTTTCAACTTATTTGTCTTCATTCATTGTTTTCGCTGATTATTTCATATTGATTCATTAAATCTTACTATTTATTCGTTTATCATTAAATGGTATTATAGCATATTATACTGCGTGTGGTAAATTAAAAAATTAAAAAAATTAAATTAAAAACAAATTCAAATTTAATAAGAAAATTTTGAAATTCGATAGAAGTTTTCTTAGTGAAAAGCTTTGCATTTCACCATTTCTAAGTTTTGCTGCTATGATAAATTCAACGGTTACTTCTGCGCCATTAACTTCTTTAGTTCAAAATTTTTCCAGCAGTTTTATTAAAGTAAAATTTAACAATTTCAATTGAGCAAAAAGGCAAAAAAAAAAAACGAAAAACTGACAGTAATTATATTCCACGCAATCATACATCATAAAATATTGTTTCTATTAATGAAAAATGATATAACTCTGCTCACGAAATGTAAGTTCTAATATTATTTGGATGTTAGCTGCTAAATACTGTCGGTAAAACCACCGTTGGTACTAATGAAACTAATGAAGAGACAAAGAACTACCTTTACACTAATTAAATTGTTTCTTTACTAGAAATAACAGTAACAACTATTATTCAGTGTAAAAGCCAAAGAAGTAGTAAACGTTAAAAGAT
>NW_018109409.1:0-2417 GCF_000183805.2 Loa loa | reverse complement strand
TAATATATATATATATATATATATATAATATATATATATATATATATATATATAGTAGGAAGTTTCTGGTTTTAATTGCGTTACACAGAGGAAATTTCGGAAAAAAAATCGTGAATTTATTACTATTCCATTCCAACAAGAAACGATATTATGCTGATGCTCCAGATTATGCTGAAAAGCAATAAAATGAAAAGACCTACAACTCTTAGGTTAGTGAAAACATTTACTTTGCAAAAAAGCGATATTTAGCAATGATAAACAATTTCATCAGCAAAACAGACGAATGTTAAACAGTATAATTTAACAGATTCCAACTAAAACAATCAAAAATTCATATCAGCTGCATTACGCCAAAGGATATATCATAAACTAACCGCCTAAAACAATCTGAAAATTATTCTTGGTAAACCATAAACTTTCAAGATTTGTATATAAAAACATCACTGATGTATATCCAGATCCCCGTCGACTCAATAAAAACCTAAAAACTGAGCTGAGGCATTCAAGTTAAGAAGATGTACAATTCAAATTTCAACTGTTTAATTCAAGTTCGGCAGAAATCAGATTTCTTCAAAATCAATTTATCCAGAGGAGTCCCAAATAGAAACACAAATAAATATATCTCAATGCTTTGAGAGTAAAAATAACGTAATTTCTACCACTATCACTTCAGCAGGAAATGCCTACCAATAATGTAAACAGTAAATATGGGCATTAAGAGCAAGCACTTAATCCCGATCTAAAAACCTCGAATAATACAACGAGTACGCAAAAAAGCTTCGACTTTCATGGTATGCACATAGAAGGACCCTGCCCTTGACACGAGAAAAGAAAAACCAAAGATTTGGGAAGCAGATTGTGTCCCTGAAAAAGCATCGTACCGATATCCCAAGTAATGATAGTAGTGGCGAACTCTAAAACAAGTGACCTGTCCATATAAACCTGCTCTCGACAACTCTGGGGGCTTTTAAGAAGTATCTCAAATCACTTCTGGCCCTTACACCTGTTCTGTACCACAAGCCTTGCAGCGCGGCCCAAGCACTTGAGGCGCCATGCAATAACCAACCTCCTTATTCGAAGTTACCCTGTCTCGGGAAGAGGTCCCATTAAAAAGTTGTACTTTGTCCACAACTCGGTACAATGGGAGGGGGTACTTACTGCGATAGCTGCAAAACGCGGCTCGGCCAAACAGGCCCAACGCGACAGCAAAAGCCTCATCAGGGTCCTTTGCCCAATGACATCACGATGCCCTATCGAACTCCTGGCATATCTTTGTGACGACACCTAACTCAGGCCTGAATTTTACTCATTATTTGTTTATTCTTTACATAATTAGCGCAACGGATGAAACTTTTATTAAGTGCACTGTACTTCCAAGCATCACTTTAAACTAGGCATTTTAGGTCTAAGAAATTTTATGATTTAATTTTTCTTTCAAATATTAATTCGCTTGTTGTAAGACATTTGCTGTAAGACGAAACAGAATAAGTAATCAGTGGAACGAACAGAGGATGGAAAAAGACTTATAAATTTGTAAAAATGAGAAAATATTCAATTAAGGAAAAGGTTCCGAAAATCAGGTACTCTTTTTTCCCCAGACATATTCCGAATTGTTGTAATTTTTTATATATTGGCCAATACAAATGATCGTATCACATAGTAAATGGATCACAAGAAGGGGTAATTTAGATATTATCCAAGAAAAATGCATTTATTCTGGATAGAATTTTGTATTTCGTTTGGCATGATCCTGGATAATTTGAGCTGGTTTGAACTGTTCCGATGGATAGGCTTCTGCATACCGTAACATATTACCTATAAGTTTATCTGCACCGTACATATCCACAAAACGAAATGGACCACCCCAGAAAGGTGGAAAACCGACACCGAACACCGACGCCGTATCACCATCTGACTGAAATCACTTTTTTTTAAATTTAATTTTGAAACTGTTTTAAAACATTTTCCTAAACTATGCTACTATATATATTTCTCCATCCAGTGAATAAATGAAACTTCTGGAAATCTTCGTGAAGCCAGAATAAATTCGAACTTTTGAGGTAACATTTTTTCTCGCTCGGCTTTACAAGCTGGCTTCATAGAAAGGTAATAGTTCTCTCAAAAACTTTCTTTGCTTCCTCCACCTATTGAATTGTATTCATTCTTCCATCACTTTGCAATAATGGCAAAATTATATTCAGTAATCGATTAATTCGATTAATAATTATAGAGGATATAATGAAAATAAATTAATGATTATAAACAGTAACAAATAGTAATAGAGGAAGAATTTCCATTCGTTTTGAGGAATAGATGAATGAATGAAATGAATGTAGATGAAAGGTAAGGTAGAAATAATGATTATTCAAGTTAGTACTGGAAAACTATTGCAAGTAGCTACCATGACAACCGCAATT
>NW_018109408.1:0-2417 GCF_000183805.2 Loa loa | reverse complement strand
AATCTATCTATCATTGATCAATTCAACCAATCCAATCTATCTATTGATCAATTCAACCAATCTATCTATCTATTGATCAATTCAACCAATCCAATCTATCTATTGATCAATTCAACCAATCTATCTATCTATTGATCAATTCAACCAATCCAATCTATCTATTGATCAATTCAACTAATCTATCTATCGATCGATCAATTCATTTCATTTATCTCTTTAGAGCCTATCATCAAATAAAATCTTAACCACTTAAATTTAACCAAACTTCCGCCTCCTCTTCCTCCTCTCTTCATTTGCCGACATCTTTTCCTTCTCCTCCTCCTTCTCCCTCTCCTTCTCCTCCTCCTTCTCTCCTTCCTCCTCCTCCTCTTCTTTCTCCTCTCTTTTCATTCCTTCCTTCTGTTTTAAAATTTAAATTAGTAACTTTATTTTCAATATTTAAGTTAAATTTAAATTAGAAATTTTATTTTCTTTTTGAAATTCAATCAATTCATTTTAATTATTTATTTTTACATATTATAATTTTTTCAAAATTTTTTTGGAAGAACAATTTTCTTCAAATTATTTTCTATATCCATTATTATTTTAGTTACTAGAACATTAACAATTTTAATCGTTGTATTTTAATGTTATTACAAAACTTTTCCTGTTATCTTCTAATAATTTAAATTAATTTTTCAAATCAATTCCAAAAAAATTTTGTTTTTTTCTTGATTTTAAAAAATGAATTTTTTATTGTTTTTGCATCATTTTCTTTTCTCAAATTTATTTTTTATCTTTCGTTTTTTCTTTTTTCTTTTATTCCTTTTTTGATATAAAATTTACCATAATTTTATTGATTTTCTAGAAACATATTTCATTAATTTTTCGTAGAATTTTGAAAAAAAATTTTAATTTTTCTCTTTTTTTTAAAATAATTTTTTGGCGCATAAATTTTGCAATTATAAATTATTTTAATTGTAATTAACAGTTTTAATAAAATTTTGCTAATTCATGTAATAGTTAGCAAAAATTTTCCTATTTATTACTATATGCTAATTGATACATTTCATCGAACATACAGCGATAATCTGGATTGTCATTATGATTATTTAGTTAAATTAATTAAATAATTAATTAACTCATAAATCTCGAATGATAAATTTTAATACAATTATTAAATTATCATTCATTGCGTTTACATTTATTTCATTCAATTATTTTTTTCCCTTTACTTTTTCATTTTTTAAAATTTTTTAAATTTTAGAATTAATAATGGATACAAATGATTATGAGAAGACGTTAATTGCGCTTGAAGAAGTATTAGCAACAGTTACAACAACAACAAAATTATTACCAACCGGATGTCCGAATGTAATTTGTACCGCATTACCCAATCATTGGCGTAGCAATAAATCATTACCATTACCGTTTACCGTATTTGCATTAGGACCGGTTCCGGATGGAACACTTGTTACGGTAACAGCCGGAAATGAGGAAAATTGTTGTGCTGATTTACGAAATAATCGTACACAAATGAATGGACAAATTGCTCGATTTAATGATTTACGATTTGTTGGCAAAAGTGGACGAGGTATAAATTTTTTTAATTTTTAAATTTATTTTTTTTTAATAAAATAATTAAAAAAAAATAGCAAAACAAAACAAGGATCAACAATTATTACAATATATGTTATGATAATTGATTATGATATTGAATTGAATTATGAATGAATTATGAATATGAATTGAATATGATATTGAATTATGATAATGATAATATGACAATAACAATATATGGTATGATAATTAAAAAAGATCAAAAATTAATCGAACTATATAATACGATGAATGCATTAATTAATATATTCAAAAATTAATGCTTAAAAAACAAAATCGAAAATACGAAATTAATTGCAAAATTAAAAATTAATTGCTAATTTTTTTTCGTCACTTCTATCGTTTGAAAGAACAAAAATTACGA
The DNA here is from genome assembly GCF_000183805.2 of Loa loa. Lineage (NCBI taxonomy): Eukaryota > Metazoa > Nematoda > Chromadorea > Rhabditida > Onchocercidae > Loa > Loa loa. The sequence goes on along the minus strand of NW_018109408.1, from coordinate 454 downwards.
TGAAATGAAAAAAAAAAAAAAAAGAATGTATTTTGATTATTCCTCAAGAAAAAAAAAAGAAACAAACGAATTTTTGGTAATAAAATGAGCATAAATTGCTCGGACAATTTTTTCTTTCTTTTTTTTTAGCTTAAAATAATATGAATAATTTTAATTCATCAAAATAGTAATTTATTTTATTAAAAATTTTTCAAATTAATAAACTAGTAATTGATTAAAACTAAAAATTTCATATAACATTTGAATTTAAGTTCCAGTTTATTTTCAAAGCAAAAAAAAAACGATACTAAATGATTATTTTTTTTCGATATATCTTACATTACAAATTACTACCATTTCAATTTCCGATTTATAATTCTCTATAATTGGATAATTGGAGTATCGATAATTTAATACCATTAATAAAATTTAATACAACTTTTTTTTTTTTTTTTTGTTTTATTCTACGTAATTT
>NW_018109407.1:0-2420 GCF_000183805.2 Loa loa | reverse complement strand
ATGTTCGCTACCTTGATAACTATCGTTGTTCTCTCAACTAATTCTCGGTGAAATGCATTACCGCAAGATATTGCTTGACATGTCGTATGTCTTTCAAGGCGAGTTAACCTGAACATTTTTAATATACTTCATCTTTTTCAAGCCTTTGCAGAAATTCTCCCATTTCATCAACATGCCGCATTTCCGATCCGATAAAGAAATCGTAGCTGCGATGGAGCTCCATTCTTTGGTATGATGCTCCAAGGCAACAAAGGCCGTAATGAATGAAATAGTTGCGAGGCCGAGACCGCTCAAGCTGGTGGGTAGAGATGTTGAATTTTTTTTATTCTTCTTTCACAATAACAAAATAGCCGAGTAATATTTTGGAAAATTTTCAGACCATATATTATTCGTTTGCTTTGTCCATGTAAATGTTAATTAAATAAATTTAAAATTATTAATTTATTTCATGAGCAATATCTCGATTTATTCTGATAGAAATATTTTTTAATACATTTTTCATAAATTGATCATTTAAACAAGTAGTAGTTGATGATATGCGCATTACCGAACACAAACTAACATATTATAGTTCTTCATTTTATTATTCTTATTGTTATTTATATTATTCGTTATTGGCACTGCTGTTGTTATTATTATTAATTGTTTGGTTATCATTATTTATTATATTTTTATTGATTTTCTTGCTCTATTTGTTGTTTTCCTCTGGACACACACTGGGTGTTTTGAATTACTAATCCTCCAATCACAATGATAGTTTTGAATTTTCGGTTACTTTTTACAGGTGAGCTCTTGTCAAGTTTTGGGGTCGTTTGATAGATTTGACAAAAACGTGGGCTCGAATCATGTGATCATAGCAAAAAATATTTTGCCACGTTGAACTGTCTCATTTTGTCGCTGTGATTTATGTTGTGTTAACTTTGATTTCTGCCATTGTTCTTCCCGCGTATTTTGAAACATTTCGAAAAAAAACAAAAAACAAAGAAATGAAAAATAGAAAAATAAAGAATAAAAATGAAAGAAATGGAGAACGAATAAAAAAGTGAAATAAAAAGGTATGGAAAAGTATGAGTGTCCACATGTTGACTGTAATGCGACCATGCAGGGCAAAATCAAATATAACGAACATTTCCAAATGCACGATAAACCATTTCGTTATCAATGCAAACATACCGGTTGTGGGAAAGAATTCCACAATCCATCATCATTTTCCATACACAAGAAGTCCTGTAAACGCAAACCTCAAAGTAAAAATTTAGCAGGGTTTTCACACTTTTATCTACCTGAAATGAATGCACATGGAAATATGTTAAGAAATATCTGTGACCATGAAGTGGAACAAATTGTTCACTTCGTTTAACTCAATAAAGTGTTGATCTATGAGATGTTCATTCCAGGTCCAACGGAAAGAAATCCACATATCCAAAAACATGATGAACATTGCAAGCAACCCGGTAATGGGGAAGAATTCCGCAGTCAATCACCATTTTACAGACACAAGAAATTCCGACAACACAAACCTCAGAGTAAAACAATTTTAGCAGAGTTTTTAGCATTTTTGTTTACCTGGAATGAATGCACGTGAAAATATGTTACGAAATACGTGTGACCGTAGAGTGTAGGAAAAATTAAAAGTAAAGGTTTTTGATTTGGAAGGGTTTGATTTGGAAGGGTTTGTTCTTAGGCACAGACGAACATTCTGAGAAGGTATTCCTCGTTCGGTTTAGGAGGAAGTTATTAATTTGCAGCGGATAGTAGTAAAATTTTTATCGAAGAGAGTAGAGGATTCAATATGTACGTTGCAATCCTTGGCTGAGTGTTTGAAAAGGAAAATGATGTAGTTATAGCCTTGAGTATACAAACAATTTTAATTAACACAGTGGGCATATTTGGGGGGTGTGGTTTAGAACGAGCATTACATTATATTTTGCTTTGGATAAAGAAAAACTGTCAAAATCCGGTCACAACAAAAGGCTCTGTATGCAACATCAACCATATTGCAATTAAGATCGGTTCTTAGACAAAGAAATTTACTCAAATAAAAACTCAATAAAGGCTTATCTAAAAATGTGCATTCCAGGTCCAAAGGAAGGAAATCCGCTGTTGGGACATACTTTGAAAGACGCTTCATTGGGTCAACAAAACCACTCGGACAATGAGTCACTTTCTTATACCTGATCGTCATCAACTTGTTGGATAAGATTGATGTATAACAAATTTGTGCTAAAGAATTATATCTTTTACTTTTAAAGCGAATACAAAATATGACGAAAAAAAATCATCAGCTTTCGATGAGATGCTAAAGATTTAGTGCAAAGAAGTTTTGAAATACGATAACTTCTAGCACAAAAGGAAGCTATCCAACAAATTATGTATGTTGTTATGTTTTGCTGTTCATGAAATGTCTATCATAAAAATTT
>NW_018109406.1:0-2423 GCF_000183805.2 Loa loa | reverse complement strand
CTAGTATAAATTAACGAAAAAAATGAAAAGAAAAATTTACAATTTATTTTTTTCTCCTTAAATTTCTCTTTTTTTTTATAATTGTAAAGCATTCGCTCTAAATGATGATTTTAATCGATAAATTATGTAATAAATGATTGATGATAATGCATTTATTAACGCTTAAATGCTTTTTGTCCTTTACCGCCCCCTCCCCTCCCTTTAGCGCTTAAATGCTTTTTACTCCTTACCGCCCCCTCCACCTCCTCATTTTAAAAATTGTAGCTTTCCTAAGCATTTTCATTTCCCTTTTCTCATTATCACTGTTTTTTATTAGCTATTATTTGTAACTCTTCTCAAGCACATTTATTTCCTCTAATATATTGAAATTATATAATATTGTCATTAAAACTTTTTGATTATTCATTTCTGTATTTTTTATCCATTATTCAAATTAATATCCATTTATCTATTATCATTTAGATAGACAGGCAAATATTAATTTCCAATAATAAACATTAGAATCTGTTATCATTATCATTGCCATTAGCATTATGCCATCTTTCTATTATAATTATTGTTTGTTTATATTTGTACATGCATTGTTCTATTATCATTATTGATTGTTTATATCTATTCATATATGCCTTTCTATTATCATCATCGTTATTTATATCCATAAATACAAAACAAACTTCTTCCTACATACGTACATACATATATCCATGTCCGCATACACATTGCCTATTACTATTACTATTATTGTTATTATCATTATTATTATTATTGTTATTATTATTATTATTATTATTATTATTATTTTATTTTTATTATTATTATTATTATTATCATTATTAATATTATCAATATTAATATTATTAATATTATTAATATTATTATTATTACTATTATTATATTAAATAACGGAAACAAAATAAACTTATGCCACAAATATACACATCCGCATATTTATATACACCCACATATACCACCTGCTGTTTATACTAACGCATATGCACACATTTACACCTGATATACACACACCCACACACGCCCACCCACGCACATCCACTTACACATGTACCCACACAAACACCTCACACACATCCACACCATCTTTTATTGCTTTTCTTACTCATGTACACAAAACAAATATCCCAGACATACGTACACACGTACACCCACATACTTGTATGTGCCCATGCAAATGCATGCGTACATACGCGCAACTTACGCATGTCATGTCACATGCGTGCGTTAGACATAAATATACTTAAAATACGCCTTAACCACATCCACCCCCACAGTTATATACAGACACATATAGACACACCCACACATACACGCATATGAGTGAACGGAAAACTTTTAATACAAGAGATAGTTAGATCAATAATAAGTAAAAGAATAAGTAAATAATGGAGAATACCGGACAGAATAGGAAAGGTCGGAAAGAATGACAACGAATACATTTCAGATTTGGAAGAGTGGGATGGACATACATACATAATTCAGACTAAGACAAAATCGATGTTTAGGAAGGAGGAAAAAATAAATGATTAGACTAGACATAACAAGGCTATATCTAGACTAGTCTTGTCTCTCTCTTAACTAGGCTCTATCTAAACTAATCTCATCTCTCTCTTAACTAAACTATACCGAAACTGGACTTTTCTCTTTCTTAACTAGGCTGTGCCTAAACTGGTCTCTCTTGTATTCATTCATCCATTCCTTTTTTCCGCTTTTAAATAGTATGAATAAGTGGGCATATATATACAGTTGCTCCTACATTAACATGTGGACACGTACACACACACACACATACACACACACACACATATACACACACACACACACATACACACACACACACATATACACACACACACACACACATACACACACATATATATAACATATACATATATATGCATATATATGTACATACATACATACATATAATTATTAATGAATAAATGAATGAAGAGGAATGAATGAGTGAATGAATGAATGGGTGGGGAAGAATGAATGAGGAGGGATGAATGACTGAATGAGAAATGTATGAGTGAATGAGGAGGAATGAATGGCTTAATGAACAATTGAGGATGAATGATGAATGAATGAATGAATGAATGAACAATGTAAAGGTGTAAAAATTGTGCATCTAATTAAAAATTTAAGAAATCTTGCTAAACTTTATATTTTCCTCCCACTTTTTTTTTTAAAATTGATAAATTACTTTTACTTTTTCAAGCGAAAGACTCTATTCATACGTCAGAAACATACGTCATTAAACGGAAAGAAGAATGACGTTCAAAAATGGACAAAAAAAAAAGAAAAATAAAACAAAAGAAAAGAAAATGAAAGAAAATGACAAAAAAACAAAAAGTTTAAAACACGTAGAAATGATTGGAACATATTGGAACATACGTGTAGAAATGACT
>NW_018109405.1:0-2428 GCF_000183805.2 Loa loa | reverse complement strand
GGAAAGACTCAAAAATGCTTCGATACTGCTATCAGTTCTACTGGAACCTAATTCTTTTTTTTTTTGCACGAAGTGACTCACAATAACTGATTATCATTGACGGTGCACGTAGCGCTGTTTTAGTATCTATGTGTGCCGGCGAAGATGGTTGCGATGGCGATTCACCTCTAGGTGATGAAAGATTCATTGCTTGTTCTCCTAATCCAATGCTATCCTCGTTATTGTTTTCAGTTCCGGAATCTTTTTGCCTGAATGGTCGACGTTTCTTTTTCGTTTCCGACCAATATCGACCCATTTTATCTATATCGAGATCATCATTCATTGGCTCATCTGAACGTTTCTTTTTCCTTTTTTTCGCTTTTCCTTTCCTTCTCATCCTTCTCAGTAATATTTTTTTCACCCGATAACGAGATAATCTCTTCTTTTTCTTCGTGTTTTTTCTCTTTTCTTTCCTGAAACTATGCAAATTTTCCAGATAATTTAATGCTTTTACTACTTCTCAGAAACAATTATTGTTTACGTTTTAAAAAATAAAATAAAATATTTAGTAAGTTAATTCACTGATTGCTTTCAATAAAATATGCATGGTGATTTTGAGAAAATTTTCATATTCATCAATAATATAAATCCACAAAGCTACGATTTGCTTCATTTGTATTGCTATCGCTGAGGTTGTAGAGGTGCGTTAAAATTGGCATGTCAGGGGAAATATTTTTTGACTTCAGTGTAAAGCCAGTCAAGAAAAGAAAAACTCAGGTTCGCAACATTCAGATGGGTTTCTCCCGATGTTTCATGATAGTTTTTTCACTGTTCAGAATTAATGATACGCTCAAATTGTGCTGTGGTCATCAATGGTGATTTGTAGTGCTCTTTTTGCGTATGTTTCGATTTCAAATTCAAAGGTATTTTAAGAAAATGGAAAAGACAGAAGGGAAAAACTTGCATAAAATACACGGACAATTAAACTTTTGCTAAAAATGCTTAATTGTCACTTATAGATGGAATCAACAGAAAATAAAGAAACGGAAAAAAATTCAACAGAAATCAGAGGCGGAATGGAAAAACACCACATGTGGAAACGTACTAACTATGCAAAAGCTAATGCTGTATGCTTCTGTTATTTCTAATTTCAGTCTGAAAGAATTTTTAGTATAATAAGCCTAACAATTGTACAGATTAGCGTGAATAGTTCAAAAAAAAAAGTCTGAAGCAAGCATTTAATTTCTTACAAAATTTAGGTAGACACAACAGGTCTTTATGGCGGTGGCAAACAAAATGAAGCTGAACATTTGGTAACTCGCAGGAAACTTCGTTTATGTATGTTGGAAAATGAACTTTTGACTAATACTTCACATTACTTGTCGACATTAATTGCGAGATTTTTACTATAATTATCAGCGGTTAAGGGAGCAATTTATACCAAAAAACTCAAGTATTCGGCAGGTGGCAAAAGTACAATAAAATTCATTCACTCTCCTATTCACTAATAGTAGAATTATCATGGAATTAAATCTCTTGGTACCTTTAGGACTGTCTATACCATATGGAAGCATAGAACCTTCCATTGCAGTACATTTAAGTGAGAGGGAAATATTACGGCATTTCTCGACTGAAATTTTCGTCTGGTATTGGTGATTCCTTCAATCGGAGGATTTTTATAACTTTAGTCATGTTATAATTCGTTTACCTGTTTAATGGAAGTATTTTGTTAATACGAAGTTTAGCACGTAAACCAAGGAGGAAATCGAAATATTGGCAAAGAACTCGTGGAAAGGTATCGAAACATTTTGTTTACTGAATGCTAATACTTCCTCATATCTATCGGAAATTAAACTGTTTGATTTATAATAAAAACAAATATAATAACAATTAAACACAAATAATAATTGTTTCTGAGAAGTAGTAAAAGCATTAAATTATCTGGAAAATTTGCATAGTTTCAGGAAAGAAAAGAGAAAAAACACGAAGAAAAAGAAGAGATTATCTCGTTATCGGGTGAAAAAAATATTACTGAGAAGGATGAGAAGGAAAGGAAAAAGCGAAAAAAAAGGAAAAAGAAACGTTCAGATGAGCCAATGAATGATGATCTCGATATAGATAAAATGGGTCGATATTGGTCGGAAACGAAAAAGAAACGTCGACCATTCAGGCAAAAAAGATTCCGGAACTGAAAACAATAACGAGGATAGCATTGGATTAGGAGAACAAGCAATGAATCTTTCATCACCTAGAGGTGAATCGCCATCGCAACCATCTTCGCCGGCACACATAGATACTAAAACAGCGCTACGTGCACCGTCAATGGTAATCAGTTATTGTGAGTCACTTCGTGCAAAAAAAAAAAGAATTGGTTCCAGTAGAACTGATAGCAGTATCGAAGCATTTTGAGTCTTTCCAACTAGGAATTATTTTGATGTTTTGAGATTTT
>NW_018109404.1:0-2429 GCF_000183805.2 Loa loa | reverse complement strand
AATGATGTTAAATCATTTAGGCTGAACTGAAGGATGTTGTTTATCATAAATCGACGATGCTGATCGAATGCCAAAATCTTGCTGAACATGGCATTGAGTTAACTAACAAGAAAAATAGACTTCAAAAGAAATTGCACAGACTGACTAGATAGCGGGTCATATAAGTTTAATTATTCAGAGCATTTATGATTTCAACGATAATGATAAGGTTCAGAAGTATGTTCTCTGCATAAACTACTATATTTTTGTAGTGCTTGTTATTGCACTTTCTTCTCAGAAATAGTTTTCAGCATTTCCGGTATTTACAGCAACTTGGACAACATTAAAAAGCATGAACTTGAGCGAAAGATCAATCCTTTGACAGAGAAAATCAAGCGTTGCGGTGAAAGGAAATAAATTGTAAACAAAATGTCAGAAAGATTATCTTGAAGAAATTTAAATCGAACAAATTTTTGAGAATGTTCGTGCAATGAAAAACGCCAAAGCGACAATGTATTTTTCTTTTCAAAAATTATGGACGCTTTCTATGACTGATTCCAACTCGACGATTTTTATACGAATATGCGTGAAACCACAGTTGGGATCAATTCACTTTGTTTGTATTGCCTTTGTATAGTTGCTACTTACCTCACAGATTATAATTTGGGTCGGATAAAAATCTTCATAGATCCATAAATATAATCGATGAAATAAAATCTACCTTATTTCTTCATATCCGTGATCTACGAACCTGTTTTTCTTTAGTTTTGTATTTTGCAAATCGAAAATTGATTTTTAACATGACTGTTACCCATATCATTAATGTCTCCAAAAACTGCATAACTGATATTAGTTATGGACCGTCGTATCTTCAAAAACTAGGAGAAGAAACCAAGCAACTGGAAGCTTTGCTGATGGAAGCGAAATACAATCAAGGCAGAGCACTTTTTCTTTACTGATCCATCACACAAATTGACTTGCTTTATCCTCATAAAGTAATTTTATTTACTTGTGAATGTCATTGAAGGGGATGAATTATTTCGAAGAACAACGGAAAAAGAAAGGCAATCAGGAAATCCTGCACTATCATAGGGAGATTATAGAAGTTACTTTATAATTTCAGGTATAGGGACTGCCGCTCATCAATAAGAAATCATTGTAAAGTTGTCTTTAAAGAAGGGAAATGATAAGAGATCTCTCTACTCATGCAAGACAAGAAGACTACGAATTCCGAAGACTGCCGGAAGGTTTAAAAAAAAATATCATAACAATAAAAGATCTACAAAATGAGCCATGAAATAATTGTCACCAAATGTTGCTCAGAAACTTCGGTCCTATTGTGCTTATTTAGATCGACCAAAGATGTAAGATACTGTGCATTAATTGTTACCAACGACCATTCCCTAATGCTCAGTCGAATTTTCCGTCCACTCACTGAAACCCGCCTTATCATTCTAACGCAAATTTATATGTCCGGCAGATTCCTTATAAAACTTCTAAACCTTGTCTATGAAATAAGATCGTCTTATGCTCATTAGCTAAAACATGGAATAATATTTCTAATAAGCTTAAACTTTTTGAAATATTGCCAAAATACAGCTGGACATTATTTAACCCTTTCGATTTTCCTCATCCAATACTTAAGACCTCTGAAAAATGCTATCACCGCTGCTTTGCATTTGAATCTTATTCAGTTTTTTAATCCTTATGTTTGACCACTTTTTTTAAGTTTGAAATATGCTTATCTATTTGCAAAACATAAAACAAGACGTTAAGGAAAATTATGAAAGTTTAAAAAAATGCGGGATCAAATCGGAAAAGTTTCTGGGGGAAACTGGTGAAATGAAAGGCATGAAAATTTTTTATAAATAAGTAGCGAGTTATTCAATTTCATCATTTCGAAAGAAGTGTAAGTAGCAGACCGAAATTAATGGTAGGTAGTGGTAGCTTAGGGAAGGGGCAGAACTCTGCTCAACATGTAACTGCACTGGTGTTTTTTGGGTAATTTTGATAATTACAATAATTTCATTATTTTACTCGATGATATTTCTTGAAATTTACAATTAAATTCTCAATTTTTTTTTCTTAAATATATCTGTGAAACAGTCAAAAGGTTTTTAGGTCTTTTTTTTTTTGAAACATATCCAGCAGACTTTTTTTTTTAAGTAGCGTCTTACTTTTGCCTCATGTCAACACTAATTAAAAGAGTTCCGAAATTTAATAAATTCATTCAGAAACTTGACGAGTGGTTTCAGAAGATCTGGTGTAACATATATCCAAATCGACTAATTTGATGTTACTTGATCTTCAGTAACACCCACTGAAACAATCAGTTACATTTTTCCTTATCTTAATTAAATTTCAGCATAAAGTACTTCATTGAGTAATTACAACAGTTCCATTATGAGTCACTCATATATATATATATATATATATATATATATATATAT
>NW_018109403.1:0-2429 GCF_000183805.2 Loa loa | reverse complement strand
AAAATTTTTATTAAATTAAACAGATGGCAAATATCAAAATGTTAACGATACAAAATTAGCAGTGTGAAATAAGGTGCACCGAAATTTCATCAATAAGTATTTTTAAAAGCCGTTAACTCTCGTTTCTGATCGATTCAAAATCCAAGTCTTTTCTTAGGCCTCAAATATGACCAAATGTTATCCCAATATTCCGGTACATCGCAAAAATTCATCTTTTTCATTTTCGCCTTTAAAATTCTCTTCCTTTCTTTTCCCTCAGTATAATAGGTGCAATAAGGCCATCATCCTTAATTGAATTCATCCCTTTTGCATCATTCAGGACTGAGATGTAGGATAAACGAACCCACTGAAGTGATAGTGACCAGTTTATGCTTAATTTAGACATGAAATAAATCCAACTATCCATGCTTTACCAGTGCTTCTAAAGAAAGTAAATGATACAAATTTCGTCAACAAATACTAAAATAATGTCAAATTTGAGATCGATGAAAAGGTTTCCACTACTCATTTCTATTTATAAGCTCAATTATCGAAGTTCATTCATTTGAGCAAAAGAGTAACCAAAAGAGTTGAATTCTTTCCACAACGGGAACTGCTTTCGGAAGTGTCCATGAAAATTTGAGAGGAGATCACCCTATGGCAATATTCCGGTATATCGCTTCGTCGAGAGAAAAAGAGAAATGAACAAAGGGAGTTGTATCGGTGCATTAACAATGTCAACTTATCTGGCCTTATCGAACTGAAAGACAACTGCAGATCTAACATAACATTTGTTGCTGTTTTTTGAAATAATTAAACATTTTGGTAGCAAAATTGTTCTCCCACTTTGATACAATCCATAAAAGCTTTCCTTAATTAAAATTAACGACTTTAAATGCCACCCGACGTGGACTGTACAGACTAGCACGACTAAATAGGCAAGAAGTTTCCCGACCCTTACTTGTTGTAAAACTTGGAAAAAGGACAGAACAGCGCATGAAAGGGCATGTAAATAAAGAAATAATTTACAAAAAAACATGCAATGGGCGAATGCAACAAAAAGATATGTACTGAGTAAAAGTAAGCAACGGAATTTCACTCAATGTATAAAGTAGAACAAAAGGGGTGCAAGATATAATGTTAGTGATAAGAAAGATACCAAATACGAATGATTAAAAAGCATGCAAATGAGACTAACAGAAAGGTATAAATAAATAGAGCTGACAAAAACAAAAAAAGAATGCAATAATTCTGAAACAATGAACAATGGATGAAGTTAATGAAAATTTCGTAATTATTAAAACAACTAGAAAAATATCATTTACAGGTCTTCCCTAAATTTTTTTCATTTATCAAAAGAAAATATCTAACAAAGTCAGAAGAGAAATTCCAATTTTTCCTCGGAGGAGAGAACTGCCCAGAATGATTTCAAAAAAAAAGAAAAAGAAGAAAAAAGAAAGAAATAAAAACATAGGTATTCGATAAGATAATATCTCACTAAAGAGAAAAAAAGACAGTAAAAGAGATAACAAACGACGATATAAAGATTAACAAGACTGAAATGAATTAAGAAGAAATAGCTATCACTCTTTGTTTTCAGCTCTTTCAGTAAATAAGCTTGGTAAGATTACAATCGTAATCTTAAACAAAGATATAATAAAAGAAACAGAAGAAGTCACACTTTAACGGTGTATAAATTGTAAGTAAATTTTTGAAAAATACAACAATAAACTAACATTGATTAAATGTGGCAAACACATCTTCTTCACTCGTCGAAAGATCGGACTTAACTAATTACCTTTATATCATGATTAGTGATTACTGTACGCCACGAAAACCGCAATGACTACCATATACCATGATTGCCGTGCTACTTTCATTCATTAAGTATATGATATCTGGAAGAACTAGGAACCGCAGAATTATTTGGTACTTTGCATTTAAAGCATTTACTGCTGTTTCGCCAATGTTTGCTTAGTAAAAATTCAGGAAGCAGAAAAACTCAGAAGTAAATTTGTGATGCAAAAAGCAATACATGTTTGCCTTCTTTATCACTTGCAACATGGTGTAAAGTATAATTCCCACAAACTTACCAAAGATCACATTTTCATTACGAAAATAAATCAATGAATGTATCAGATGAAGATATTCTATCTTATTTCTAACAAATGAAATGGAATAACGGAATACAAAAGGACAATGTTTCAAAATTTCGAAAATTTCTTGAGGGCTGATGGAAGTTTCGCTTACCCTTAAATAGAGCATATTGACAGAATAATCAAAACAGTACCAAAAACTAGATGATAATTGGCATCATTTCAATCGCTTTCAACCATTTATTTCTTTCTTCTCGTCGATGTTGCTAAATATGATTTGTTTCTAAACAACAAAAATTACGCAGATCAGATCTCATTAAATTGGATTTAATTAGAGCAGAACATAGCTAAAAT
>NW_018109402.1:0-2429 GCF_000183805.2 Loa loa | reverse complement strand
GAATTGTAAATGTAAAATTGAGAATTCAAATAATCGAATACATAGTTTAAACATATAGAGAAAGATTGAGCTGATCCTGTGTAGACGACTGATTCAAGGAATTTTTCATTGATATGATAGTATCAAAAATTAGCATGATGGAACATCCTCTGATAACACACAGGATGATTCATCATTTCGCGTAGTGTTGCACTGAAAGTGAGTGAATGATTTCCGAAATAAATTCATAAACAGAATAATGATCAAAACAAACGCCCCATCAAAAATGGTTTTCTGGAGAAGTTTACTGGATTTTCGATTTTGTAAAGTAGAAAACTACTGTTATTATTTTGAATTAATATCAATTAATAAGCATTTGATCAGAAGGTGAAAAACAATAATCGTAATGAGAAAAATAAATTTGATGAGAATCGAACTCAGTAGAATATTAGTCTAAGCATTTCAGTGGCTGGGATCGGTAATTTGTCATTTATTTAGTTATAATTACTTTTATGGTAAACAGAAACTTCGACGCTTCTTACCTCTAGTGCAATAATTATACAGTATTCTGCAAAATGCTTGGGCAAAGTCACAGGATGCCTCACACTTTGGGCGCTTTTGTTATTTTCATCATATCGGAAATACTGGCTAATTACGCTTTGCTTCTACTTAAATTTATAATAAAAGAATATTATGTTCTAGTACTCTTTTTGATGATGGAGGCATATTGATTAAAATCAAAGAAATGGTTGTTATTCTCTGTTTTCTTAATCTTCACTAATCGAACAGAAACATTTTCGATTTCAGTTTGAAATTCAAAATTTATTTTTTCCACTTTAAAATCTTTTTACATAATTATGATCATTTGACCAATCGACCGGTATTGTACATTGATAGTTTCGTATTCAAAAATATCGTTCTACTGACTTTGATCAGTTTATTTCCATCTGAAATAGAAGATTGAGCCTGCGCACGGAATAATTTAAATTTCAGGAGAATGATGTGCACTGTATTGTATGTTCTCCTGCAGGATGAAAAGTTTTCTTAGACTTTGTCCAGTTCGCGCGGATATCCTCCTACATTGCACCATTATGATATAAAGACAGGTAAGCTGTTGAAATACTTTTTAATCAACCGCAGATAACTGGCAGGTGATTCTGAGAACTGCACTAAATCAATAATGAGAAATAGTAAATGAAGTAAAAGGATTATGATAACTGCTGATAAAAATGTAACAGTAGAAATAGTTGTAAAAGAACCTGATAAGCTTAATCCAGCTATCCCTGAGTATCGCAGATTCGAATAATTGTACGAGTGAATCTAATTAGTGAAAAATTTAAAAAGTATAAATACTGAATGTCCACAGCTAGACAGAATATTTCATTGTATCATATGTTTTTACAAAAGCTGAAGCTCTTAAATTGTTTTAAAGCAAAATATACAAAATATACACCTGTTTAACTTGTCATTTTTCTCTTCCATACATTACCATTCACATTTTTATTAATTTATTCTCTTTTACCTTCATTTATAGTGATCTACTTAACAAACCGGCGAAGAAATTTGTGGGATTGCAAAAACTGTCCTCCGCTAGACAAGTTCTGCGATGAAAACCTCCAATTCAGGCACACTGTTCCATTTGCTATTCACTTAAGTAACAATTTTCCTTTTCGCTTTTGGTTTAAATCAGATGATGACCGATTCAGTATCTTATTCATAACTGTCCTATTTCATACATAAGCTCCGTACTTCTTATTGAATCCTACACTGATATTGGAGTAGTGAAGGAGAAATGAAATAGCAGTTTTCTATGATGATACTATCTGATCCATCGTCATCCCATTAGTTTCATTTCTTATGCTGTTTTCTTTACCACAATTTTTATAAATTGGTTGCTGTAAACACTTACATATGAATGCTTGTTTATTTGAGTGAAAAACTTAACTATTCTAAGTTTTTAATGTACAATATTTCTTATACATTTTATGCTTATCAGCCAACGATATTGTTTGTATATGAAAAATATTTTATATAAGTTAAGAAAACTATGCAATTAGTGTCGGAAAAACTCCGAAAATCTTAATGCAAATTTTCTGTCGGATTACCGAAATTTAAAGCTACTATCGGAAAAAACTCAAGGAAATTGTAATACGTCCAAACATTTGTTGTCTGAGGTCAATCGGTAAATATCTTCTCCTTTGTTAAAGGTCAATATGTTGTTTAAGGTTAATCTGTTAGAATATCTTTTCCTTTGATGTTGAGATGATTTATGGCGATTTTTCTTCTTACAAAAAATCTAATCTTCTATGTAAACATCTCTTGTATGACTGAAATTATTGTCAGCTTTGTAAGTACCTTAAATGGAGCTTACAAAGCTCCTCCCTAATCCTTACATATATATATATATATATATATATATATATATATATATATATATATATATATAGTAA
>NW_018109401.1:0-2439 GCF_000183805.2 Loa loa | reverse complement strand
TTCAGTTTATTATCGATTTTGTTGTTTTTAATCCTACTTTTTTTTTTTTTTGTTAAAATTACATAAAATGAAAGATAACTCAATCATTTATTATCAATTAATAAAAAAAATAAACAAAAAATGATTCTGCTAAAATTTGAGATTCTAAATATTTATCAATCATATTTGTATTATTGAATATTGTAAGAATTTTCCGGAATTTCATCTGAAATATTCCTCCGGAAAAAAAAAGAAGGAAAAGTGATATTTTGCTTTTTTTTCCATTTCAGAATTTGCATACAACGATGTTACCTGTAGAAAATAATCATATATTCAATGATGTAACAACAATTCAATCAAATACATTAAATGATCAAAATGATGATAAGGATGGTGGTGGTCAAGTTGCTACAAAATCACAATTTTTAATTATTATTTTACTCTGTACTTTATTACTTTTTTAATGATTTATTTCATTTCTTAATTACAAAATTTTTTTTTCATTTCAAATTTAAAATTTATTCTTAAAACTTTTTGCGAAAAATGAGTTGAAATTATATTTTTTTTGCTACTTTCTATGAAAAATTTCATAATACTTAAATGATTAGAAATTTTTTTTTTCCGTTAATCAAATATAATAAACATTTGTAATTATTGTTCAAATTGTACATAACAACTTGATATAATTAACAATAATGGAAAAGTTAATGTGGATCAATGATCAGGTAAACTGATAACTCTATCTAATAGTGTATGTTATAATTAATTAATTAATCAATAAAGAAGGATGAAATTTCATCGCACATAATTTGATAATTATGATAAATGCATAAGATAAAAGAAGCTATGATATATTTGTTTTATTCATTTATTTCAACAATATATTGTTGAAATAAATGTATTCAGATACTGAAATGGTTAAATTATAATTAATTTCAAAATTGCAATTTTAATTCCATTTTAATTTGAAATCATTTTAAATTTGTTTTTTTTTTTTTTTTGGAAAATTGCTTCTTGAAATATTAAGTTTTTATAGGATCGTTGTAAATTTTCATATATCTTTCATTAAACATTTATAATTTCCTTTTATTTTTTTCTTTGAATATTTGTGAATTTTATGCGATATTTTATTGATGCGTTTAATTTTTAGCAAAATAAATAATTTCAAATGTTTTCTTACCTAAAATTTCAACTTTTTCAACTTCGTTACACATTTCTATTTGGTTTAAATATAATTTCTTACCTTACAAGACAATTTTTGAAGCTCATTAAGTAAACATCCATTTATTCCTCATTAAACAAATTTTCATCTAATATAGTATCAATTTATTGTTATCAATTAAATTTTTATTAATTAATGATCAATAACTAGAAGAAAGAGGAAGAAAGACGATAAGTGTTGAAATGAATTTTAAATTTTAGTACACAAACATATTTGAATTCTTTTTGAATGGATGGAATTCATTTCAAACCAAATTTTAAATGCTTGTCAACTTTGCTTAATGATTTTTCTAGTTTTTTGATAGATATTTATCGAATTAATTTATTATTTATTTCACTGAATGGTAAAAAAAAATTTACAAATTATTGTAAAAGAAGAAAAATTTTGTTGTCAATATAATAGGTAAATTTGCATTAACGTGACATAAAAATGGACAGTTGGAAATCATTTCAGGTTGATCGATGATCATAAGAATGGAAGAAGAAATGACATATGTGACAAGAACATTGTCATAATATAAATCCAAGGGTTTCTATTGTCTATAAATTTGTTAAATTTATTCGAATTTTTATTTTTACAACAATTGAATATTCCATAACTCAAAGTAAAAACAAACTTAAAAAGTTTTTAAAATTAACTTAAAGCATTCAAATTAGTGACAATTACACTATTGACAGTTACACTATAGGTTAAAATATGCAAATTGAAATTATGAAATTAATGCTTGTTCAAATTCTAAAGTTAATCAATGAAACCTAGGTCAGTTGATTCCAATTCTTTACTCTCATTTCATTTGATCGATGATAAGTGCGACAAAAAAAAAATGATCAAGGGTAGAAGTGTAATTAACATATTTCATTTTTCAATTGAAAATTTAAATCATGAATTGAAATAGAAATGAAAAATTTGCATAAATCATAACTACTATAAGAGGAGTAAAAATTGTTTCCAGAAGTATTTTCAGTTAAACAATAAAGATGAAGATGGTTGATCAAAAGAAGAAAGTTAACCAAGAGATTTCTGGGATAAATGCTGAAGTGCGGGAAGTGGTGAAAAAAGTTGGACATCATTTACCATCAATAGAAGGAGGAATTATGAAATCGCGAAAAGTTCCTTCTGAATCATCATTTACAGATTCAAGTACAATAATTACAAATCAATCAATACAATTTTATACCTGTTTTCAATTTAATTACTCAATCAATACAATTTTATGCCTGTTTTCAATTTAATTACTT
>NW_018109400.1:0-2439 GCF_000183805.2 Loa loa | reverse complement strand
AAAGAATGGACACTTTGCCGCAGCTTGGCTTCATTTTCTGCATTGCAATATTTATTGAATTTTGCAGTGTTCCATGGTCTTACATGTTTCGCATCACATTTTCATGTGCATTCTACTATTCGAGATAGAAACATGCTTGAAATTTTGCTAGATTTGTGAAACTAACGAGAAGTTATTAAGCATCGCTTCATGTGTATTTTCAAGTAGTCCTTGCGGCAGAAAAATTCCTTGCAGTTTTCGCATTGAAATTTAGGTTGGCGTGTTTCATTGCGAGAAGGAAACGATGACGTTGGCCCACAATCGGGTCGTTTGCGTTTGCAAATAAATGGTTGGTCGGGCGTTTTCTTGCGTTTTCTATATTCATCGCGATTGTCAAAGCTCGCATCACATCCGTCATGAGGACGTTTATGACTTTGCTCTTCTGAAAAACTCCTCTTATACCACCAGTATTTGCTAATTAATTAATGTAATTTGAAAACTGATCATAAAATATCAATGCCATAAAATAAACATATCACATCGCATTTCATTTAAATTACTATAATCAATTCACAATCAATTAATAATCAATTAATTATATATTGGAAGCAAAAAATTCAGTTTTAATGTTACCTTCTTTTCTATCAATATTATATTCACTGGGGTCCGGATTAAAGTGTGACAAATTGAAGTTGTCAATGTATTTTTGAACGAAGTCATAGCCAATGTTTTCATTGCTATCACTTGATTTAAATAATTCACTTGGGTTATAAACGTTGTTTGGGAGAAGAGTAGTAGGGTGATAATAATTGTTCAGAATGACATTTTGTTCGTAGCCAGGATAACGAACATATGTAGTGACAACATTTGTATCGAGGTCAAGTAGGGAGAAAGTTTCATTACAGGCCAAAGTGGTGCAAACCAGAAGACTGAACCCAATGATTTGTGTTATCGACATGACGAAGAACAAAGTAAAATACAAATTTTTTAAAATGTAGGAATGTTTGAATAGAAGCCTTTTTATATCAAAAGAAATTGAATTAAAAGGCCAAAGGTTCAAGTAGCTTTTGATCTGCACGATTAGCAGTATTTCTCATATTTTTTTTCTCTTACATTCAACTTCCCTATCACTAACTCGATAGTTGATGTATATGCTTTTAATCCCCGACGAAAGTATTGAATAATCCTACTTGTGTTCTTTAATCAAATATTGGAACTGAATGATTTGCATATTGCTACGGAAATTTCTAATTAATTTCTCTTTCAGCTAATTTTGCCATATAATGTCAAATCATGGTATTTCATAAATGTGATTCATTTTTCATTAAAGATATATTTGCACATATATATATATATATCAAAAGTAAAGCAAAATAAAATCTCATGAAAATGGTTTAAAAAATTGGCTGAAAGTCGAGATGAAGTAGAAATATGTGCCGAGCAATTCCTTCGTACTAAAACTTTGCGGCCACAGCTTAAAATAGCAACAAATAGAATTGAATCGTTAGAGCCCTTTTGTAGGCAATTCAGACACGCCTCGATTATTTTCAAACGCTCCATTCGTTGCTTTGCTGTCTGGTAGATTTGACATTCGTCATCCCAATGATCGTCTTTGCAAATGAACAAGGTCTTCGTATTTACAGTGCTGAATTCACCGGTAAGTATATTTAATTTTTATTGATTAAGGATACGACAAAATTAATGAAATAGTAATGATGATTATACTAATAATCGCGACCACGTATATTTAAGAGTAATCACTCTCAAAATACATTTAATGGGAATAAGACTAAAAGGTCGCCTTATCAACATATTTCAATCACAGACACCTTTTGTTTCATCTGTAGATGTTTACACTTCCATAATTTTTTGTATTTAAAATTAATTTTCTTTTGAAGAAATAAATTATATATGTCGTGAAAGTTTGATTATCTGAGTGTATACGAATATAGAAAACGCAAGAAAACGCACGACCAACCATTTATTTGCAAACGCAAACGACCCGATTGTGGGCCAACGTCATCGTTTCCTTCTCGCAATGAAACACGCCAACCTAAACTTCAATGCGAAAACTGCAAGGAATTTTTCTGCCGCAAGGGCTATTTGAAAACACACATGAAGCGATGCTTAATAACTTCTCGTTAGTTTCACAAATCTAGCAAAATTTCAAGCATGTTTCTATCTCGAATAGTAGAATGCACATGAAAATGTGATGCGAAACATGTAAGACCATGGAACACTGCAAAATTCAATAAATATTGCAATGCAGAAAATGAAGCCAAAACTGCGGCAAAGTGTCCATTTCTTTTGGCGCAGTGAGGCAGCATTTAGAAAATATTCGTTGTAGACCTAACTGCAACACATCCACAATTCGGGCACATACAATGCACGAAAAGGTGTGTAAGTATCAGAAATTGCGCGGCATCTTCAGTGCTGCCATCAAAACNGAATGCCAATTTA